>NC_048579.1:58520079-58820079 GCF_013265735.2 Oncorhynchus mykiss | reverse complement strand
CTCAGACTGTCCGCAATAAACTGACAGAGGCTGGACTGAGGGCTTGTAGGCCTGTTGTAAGGCAGGTCCTCACCAGACATCTCTGGCAACGTCACCTATGGGCACAAACCCACTATCGCTGGACCAGACAGGACTGGAAAAAAGTGCTCTTCACTGACGAGTCGCGGTTTTGTCTCGCCAGGGGTGATGGTCGGATTCGCGTTTATCGTCGAAGGAATGAGCGTTACACTGAGGCCTGTACTCTGGAGCGGGATCGATTTGGAGGTGGAGGGTCCGTCATGGTCTGGGGCGGTGTGTCACAGCATCATCGGACTGAGCTTGTTGTCATTGCAGGCAATCTCAACGTTGTGCATTACAGGGAAGACATCCTCCTCCCTCATGTGGTACCCTTCCTGCAGGCTTATCCTGACATGATCCTCCAGCATGACAATGCCACCAGCCATACTGCTCGTTCTGTGTTTGATTTCCTGCAAGACAGGAATGTCAGTGTTCTGCCATGGCCAGCGAAGAGCCCGGATCTCAATCCAATTGTGCACGTCTGGGACCTGTTAGATCGGAGGGTGATGGCTAGGGCCATTCCCCCCAGAAATGTCCGGGAACTTGCAGGTGCCTTGGTGGAAGAGTGCGGTAGCATCTCACAGCAAGAACTGGAAAATCTGGTGCAGTTCATGGGGAGATGCACTGCAGTACTTAATGCAGCTGGTGGCCACACCAGATACTGACACAATTTTGATTTTGACCCCCCCTTTGTTTAGGGACACATTATTACATTTCTGTTAGTCACATGTCTGTGGAACTTGTTCAGTTTGTGTCTCAGTTGTTGAATCTTACGTTCATACAAATATTTACACGTTAAGTTTGCTGAAAATAAACAGAGTTGAAAGTGAGAGGACGTTTCTTTTTCGTGAGTTTATGAGGTTTAATACAATCCATAGTATTTAGAGATCTGAACCCGTAGGTCTGCTCTCATGGCTGACCTTTCTCAGTGTCCCTGGAGGAGCGGCTGTAAGAGGAGGTGATGCCGGACAGGCTGTTGGGCCTGTTGAGGGAGCTTGAGGAGGAGGTGATGCTGGTCAGGCTGTTGGGCCTGTTGAGGGAGCTAGAGGAAGTAGAGGACGGGGTGGAGGCCGTGCTCAGGGTGGTGGCCGAGGTGGTGGAGGGACGGTAGCGCTGGTAAGTCTGGAGAGAGGAGAAAGAACAGGAAGTCCGGAATGGTTACCGTCTTCAGATCAAACAACCTGGGCTTGAGGAAAACGGCAACAACAAAATAAAATCTCAAAAGTGATTGTCAGTTTACACGTCAACAGTAAACTCATGTTGTATTTCCAGATGGATAATAGAGCATTGTAAATAACGAGGAAGCCATCACATACCTCTTCAAAGCTGCGGTACCTCGACCGGTAGTCGTCCTCCTTGGTTTCACCAGTCTCCTTCTTCTCCTCCTGCTTCTCCTTGTCTTGTTTCTCCTTCTCTTCCTTCTCCTCGTCCCGGGTCCGTATGGGGCGACTCCTGCCGATGGTCTTCTCTGCCTCTTGGAGGTCAGTTAGAGTCACACCCTGAGAGGAAATTGAGAGAATTTAGTGAATCTCTGACAAAAAGGGTTGCAGGAGCAATGTTTTTTATTTGGCCAATTTAAATTTCCTCATGGAGGGGAAAAACTACAAAATGGAATTAAATCTGTGTTTTGGAAGAGGAAAATGGTTAACTAATTTCAGGCATTCACTTACTGCACTGTGAACATGTGGGTTATAAAAAGTGGACAATTTAACAGGGCATTTTAAGCTGAACCATATTTAGTTATTTCAGATAGTATTAGTGACAGCGTGGAAAAGGACCAGCCCAGTTTCCTACGGCTTGTAAACAATCTCATTAAAACTCGGCACGCTTAGGAATGTTTGCCACTTTACACAATGTTTATACTTTTTTTTTTTTTTACAACAATCAGTTCAGCTATATTACCCCAAGCCACATTAAAGGCCGAATACTTGACAACACGTACATACATTTTTCTGTAGGACTCATAGCAGAGAAATGGACTAACCAACCATTACAAAGACCAATAAGAAGTGACTCAGTTGAAACTGCATTTATCGACAAGTATTTGGTTGGCCATTTAGGCCCAGTTCAGAAGCAGTTAGGACAGACGTCTTTACTAACCTGGGTAGACCGTCTGGACTGTCTAGCCTGTCTGGAGCGGGCTTTCCTCTGGGACTCTGACTCTTCATCCCGGACAGGGGTGAGGTACGACCTGCAACACAAACAAGGACAGGCGTGAGGTATGACCTTGAACAAAAACAAGACATAGCCACACAACGATGATCGACATGGTAGTTGTGAGATTAGGCCATTTACTTCAACAGTTGTCGACAATCTAAAATGACAAATCTAACATCCAAGTGTATTTTCTGCTCACCATTTAATCAACCATATTCTAATTGTACTACCAGCTATGGAGATATTTAATCTCCTTTAACCTTTTATTTAGCGTTAGTCTCAAAATATTGTAAATATTGAGCGCGCAACAAGACAGGTAATTGTAATGTTCTCTTTGAAGAGGGAACGTGTTCCTTCATCCCACACAAAAATATCAACTCAATCACTTGTGAGCCTTGGCTAGGCCTTGAGAAACCCCATCTTCCTTATAAGGAGAACTTTCTGAAGCAGACAGGGTTCTAGAACCCTCCCAGAACAGGTGGCTTCTTTCAGCAGCAGTGACTACACAGGAAGACGTGCTCTTAACCCCATTCATTTGAACAGACTCCCACTCCTCCTCCAGTGTGTACACACTGTAGGAGATCACACCCACTTCTCAAATAGAGGCAATGCAATCTCAAACAGCACAGGATCTTGCTAGCTTCAAGATATTCCGCTTTCTGAGAGACGGCAGTTATTACATTTGTTTATGCAACTAGAAACAGAGAACAAACATGAGCTTTGTGTAAAATAATAGACAATGTGTGTATCAGTGATATCCTTGTTTTTCCCCTGTGGGTGTCACGTGTGGGCATCCATGTGTGTTTCCATGTTTGCATTTCAGAGTGTGTGCTTTTTTTGTAGACGGGGGGTGCGCGTACGTGCGCGTGTCGGACCTGCGTCTCTCCCTGCCGTCAGAGCCAATGATAGTGCCAGTAGTGGACGTGGTGGTGGTAGAAGCCGTGTTAATCGTAGGGATGACTGCAGCAGACTCCTTCTCCCGCTCCTTTTCCCTCTCCGCACTCTCCTCTGCCCAGTACCTGATCCACACAATTTTACACAGGACTTCAAAATATGACTAACATTTTTACATTCATGTGTGTAGGGTTCTCCCGGGATTTTTTAACACCTGAAACTCAGAAATTTCCTGCAATCTAGATTTTTTAAAATGGCCTTATGATAATAAAATAAGATGTACTTATTTTACATATTGGTGCAGTGCCCCTCTCATTATTTGGGGGAGATCCCTGTGTGTCACATGCATGTGTTACGTGTGTGCGTACCTGCTGGTGAGGCTGGAGGATCCGGTGCGGGTGGAGGAGCCCAGGCTGGAGAGCAGGCTGCGGTCACGGTGGCTGGTGGGCGAGGTAACAGACGAGGTGGTTGTGGTGGTGCTAGTGGAGGAAGAGGTGGTCGAACCCAGGTCTTCATGCCTCCTGCCAAAGGAACCACTGTGGATACCAGTGGAACAACAGTCAGATAAGAAATGAGAGAACAGGAAAGAGGGAAGGAGAGTGAAAGATAGGCTGGACAGCTGGACAGGAGAGGACCCATTACCCATACAAGGAATGACACGTTATGAAAACTAGGCGATCAAAAACAGTTAACACTGTGGCCTTTGAAGATGAATTCCTCTCCATTAGCCATTACCCATTATTCCAAAATGGGGTTGATCGCTCATCAGTTGATGGGAGGGTCAAGAGAACACCAGTCAAAGACGCATGAAACTACACAACACTTATGCAGTCGAGACCAACAGACAGGTGAAAGACAGACAGTGGAGGTGGATAGAGGTTCTTGTTCAGTGGGGGCTGGTGGTATACCTGCGGTAAATGCTGTAAGACTGGTAGTGGGAGGCGGGCGACTGCCAGGGTTTAGTGTTACAGGTGATAGGGTCCAAGCTGGAGGCGGACGAGGACTTGGCTGGCACGTCCCGCGTGCTGCCGCTTCGCCCTAGCGTTAGCGTGTGGGACGTGCTGGCAGTGTGTGGGGGTGGGGGCGAGACAGGCATGTTAGCAAGGGGGCGCACACCACACACATTTACATAACATGTATAAAAACTAAGCTCTGACACGCTTGGTCCATGTCTTGGTTTCTTGGGCCGTAGTGATGGATTCTGGGTAATGTAGTTTTGGAACCTTGCAGAGGCCGTAAGAGCGTGACAATGGCAGATTGTAATGTAGAACCTGATGTGTAGTATAGAGAAACTAAAGGCACAGAAACCCGACAGGACTACTACAGTCATGCAGGAGACTGGCGTTTGTGACAGAGGCGTTGGACTGACTTGCATGGATTTTCTCAGTAGATGTTTGCATGTTAAGCATGTACGTGCACTTGTGTCAAATGATGAAATCAAATTGACATGAGGAATGAGCAAAACTACTAAGAGTCAACTGAAGTGGAACTGGATAGCTCCACAATGTTGTTAGTAAGTCCAGAACTAGTACTGAATGAATGGAAGATGGTGCACTGATCTGGTGTAGTGAGTCGGTCAGGTTGAGGAATGAGGGGTAGCATATCGTGAAGCGTGGCTAACCTGCGCTGATAGCTGGGTGTTGTTCGGTTGGTGGAAGCGCTTCCTTCACTGTTCTTCAGCTCATCGTCCCAGCGTCTCCTGGTGTAGGAGCCGCTACGTACCAGACTAGCAGCAGAGTCCCTGGGATTGGAACCACACACTACAATAGCACCCAGGGCTCCACAATATGCTGGCAAGGACCCGCAGCCTTGTGCTACAAGTCAATACTGGATAAATCCTCAAATATGCCTAAATGTAAATCAGTAATGACTAACAAAGTATCAATGATCGATATTTGTAACATTATATTCTAGATAGTCAATCTGATTGATGCTGGCCAAATGTGAACATTGAGAATATAATTTTCATGTAACTAATTCCTACACTTCAAAGAAATATGTATGAGGCCACTTTTTAAATATATTGATTTTTCATTGTAAACTGAAGTACTCAGAGGCAGCAGAGCAGCTACATAAAGACAACATGCAGTGCTGCTTTGGGCCTGTAACACACAGCAGTGAACAGCAGGTGGTGCTCCTGTCTATGCACTTTTCCCTTCAGAGGGACCACGCTGGCACTTCACCTGTTCTCCTTCTCGTCAATGTCTGATGTACTGGCCAGTCTCCTGGGGATGGTGGGGGCAACGTAGGCAAGTCTGGTTCCTTTGTCTTTTTCCTGCACATGAAACAGTGGAGCCATTTGCTTGAGCTCCTAAAAAAAAACACATGCTACATCTACTAACATTCTTCATGCATTGTCCCCCAGCCAACAAACCAGTTGTCAATCGACAGTGGATTTCAACTTCAACCTAGCAACGCAACTTATCAAAACAGTCTGGAATGGTGAACCACCAACTTCATATGAATGATGACATCCGTTTCAAATCGTGCTACAGTGCCTTGCGAAAGTTTTCGGCCCCCTTGAACTTTGCGACCTTTTGCCACATTTCAGGCTTCAAACAAAGATATAAAACTGTATTTTTTTGTGAAGAACCAACAACAAGTGGGACACAATCATGAAGTGGAACGACATTTATTGGATATTTCAAACTAACAAATCAAACTGAAAAATTGGGCGTGCAAAATTATTCAGCCCCTTTACTTTCAGTGCAGCAAACTCTCTCCAGAAGTTCAGTGAGGATCTTTGAATGATCCAATGTTGACCTAAATGACTAATGATGATAAAGACAATCCACCTGTGTGTAATCAAGTCTCCGTATAAATGCACCTGCACTGTGATAGTCTCAGAGGTCCGTTAAAAGCGCAGAGAGCATCATGAAGAACAAGGAACACACCAGGCAGGTCCGAGATACTGTTGTGAAGAAGTTTAAAGCCGGATTTGGATACAAAAAGATTTCCCAAGCTTTAAACATCCCAAGGAGCACTGTGCAAGCGATAATATTGAAATGGAAGGAGTATCAGACCACTGCAAATCTACCAAGACCTGGCCGTCCCTCTAAACTTTCAGCTCATACAAGGAGAAGACTGATCAGAGATGCAGCCAAGAGGCCCATGATCACTCTGGATGAACTGCAGAGATCTACAGCTGAGGTGGGAGACTCTGTCCATAGGACAACAATCAGTCGTATATTGCACAAATCTGGCCTTTATGGAAGAGTGGCAAGAAGAAAGCCATTTCTTAAAGATATCCATAAAAAGTGTCGTTTAAAGTTTGCCACAAGCCACCTGGGAGACACACCAAACATGTGGAAGAAGGTGCTCTGGTAAGATGAAACCAAAATTGAACTTTTTGGCAACAATGCAAAACATTATGTTTGGCATAAAAGCAACACAGCTCACACCATCCCCACTGTCAAACATGGTGGTGGCAGCATCATGGTTTGGGCCTGCTTTTCTTCAGCAGGGACAGGGAAGATGGTTAAAATGGATGGGAAGATGGATGGAGCCAAATACAGGACCATTCTGGAAGGAAACCTGATGGAGTCTGCAAAAGACCTGAGACTGGGACGGAGATTTGTCTTCCAACAAGACAATGATCCAAAACATAAAGCAAAATCTACAAAGGAATGGTTCAATAATAAACATATCCAGGTGTTAGAATGGCCAAGTCAAAGTCCAGACCTGAATCCAATCGAGAATCTGTGGAAAGAACTGAAAACTGCTGTTCACAAATGCTCTCCATCCAACCTCACTGAGCTCGAGCTGTTTTGCAAGGAGGAATGGGAAAAAATGTCAGTCTCTCGATGTGCAAAACTGATAGAGACATACCCCAAGCGACTTACAGCTGTAATCGCAGCAAAAGGTGGCGCTACAAAGTATTAACTTAAGGGGGCTGAATAATTTTGCACGCCCAATTTTTCAGTTTTTGATTTGTTAAAAAAGTTTGATTGTGTCCCACTTGTTGTTGATTATTCACAAAAAAATACAGTTTTATATCTTTGTTTGAAGCCTGAAATGTGGCAAACGGTCGCAAAGTTCAAGGGGGCCGAATACTTTCGCAAGGCACTGTATATGTCCAAGCAGCTGCACACACACACACACACACACACACACCTACATACCATAAACATACACTGCTCAAAAAAATAAAGGGAACACTTAAACAACAATGTAACTCCAAGTCAATCACACTTCTGTGAAATCAAACTGTCCACTTAGGAAGCAACACTGACAATAAATTTCACATGCTGTTGTGCAAATGGAATAGACAACAGGTGGAAATTATAGGCAATTAGCAAGACACCCCCAATAAAGGAGTGATTCCTGCAGGTGGTGACCACAGACCACTTCTCAGTTCCTATGCTACCTGGCTGATGTTTTGGTCACTTTTGAATGCTGGCGGTGCTTTCACTCTAGTGGTAGCATGAGACGGAGTCTACAACCCACACAAATGGCTCAGGTAGTGCAGCTCATCCAGGATGGCACAACAATGCGAGCTGTGGCAAGAAGATTTGCTGTGTCTGTCAGCGTAGTGTCCAGAGCATGGAGGCGCTACCAGGAGACAGGCCAGTACATGAGACGTGGAGGCCGTAGGAGGGCAACAACCCAGCAGCAGGACCGCTACCTCCACCTTTGTGCAAGGAGGAGCACTGCCAGAGCCCTGCCAGAGCCCTGCAAAATGCCCTCCAGCAGGCCACAAATGTGCACGTGTCTGCTCAAACAGTCAGAAACAGACTCCATGAGGGTGGTATGAGGGCCCGACGTCCACAGGTGGGGGTTGTGCTTACAGCCCAACACCGTGCAGGATGCTTGGCATTTGCCAGAGAACACCAAGATTGGCAAATTCTCCACTGGCGCCCTGTGCTCTTCACAGATGAAAGCAGGTTCACACTGAGCACATGTGACAGACGTGACAGAGTCTGGAGACGCCGTGGAGAACGTTCTGCTGCCTGCAACATCCTCCAGCATGACCGGTTTGGCGGTGGGTCAGTCATGGTGTGGGGTGGCATTTCTTTAGGGGGGCCGCACAGCCCTCCATGTGCCCGCCAGAGGTAGCCTGACTGCCATTAGGTACCGAGATGAGATGCGGTTGGCCCTGGGTTCCTCCTAATGCAAGACAATGCTAGACCTCATGTGGCTGGAGTGTGTCCGCAGTTCCTGCAAGAGGAAGGCATTGATGCTATGGACTGGCCCGCCCGTTCCCCAGACCTGAATCCAATTGAGCACATCTGTGACATCATGTCTCGCTCCATCCACCAACGCCACGTTGCACCACAGACTGTCCAAGAGTTGGCGGATGCTTTAGTCCAGGTCTGGGAGGAGATCCATCAGGAGACCATCCGCCACCTCATCAGGAGCATGCCCAGGCGTTGTAGGGAGGTCATACAGGCACGTGGAGGCCACACACACTACTGAGCTTCATTTTGACTTGTTTTAAGGACATTACATCAAAGTTGGATCCGCCTGTAGTGTAGTTTTCCACTTTAATTTTGAGTGTGACTCCCAAATCCAGACCTCCATGGGTTGATAAATTTGATTTCCAATTTCCATTGTGTGATTTTGTTGTCAGCACATTCAACTATGTAAAGAAAAAAGTATTTAATAAGAATATTTCATTCATTCAGATCTAGGATGTTTTATTTTAGTGTTCCCTTTATTTTTTTTGAGCAGTGTGTGTGTGTGTGTATATATATATATATATATATATATATATTACACACACACACGTATACATACATATATCACACAGACAAACACTTAAAAGTTTGGGGTCACTCAGAAATGTCCTTGTTTTTGAAAGGCACATTTTTTTAAACATTGATCAAAATTACAGTGTAGACATTGTTAATGTTGTAAATTATCAGCAACCATCACCGCTGTGTTCCAATGGCACGTTGTATTAGCTATTCCAAGTTTATCATTTTAAAAGACTAATTGATCATTAGAAAATCATTTTGTAATTATGTAAACACAGCTGAAAACTGTTGTTCTGATTAAAGAAGCAATAAAACTGGCCTTCTTTAGACTAGTTGAGTATCTGGAGCATCAGCAATTCTGGGTTTGATTACAGGCTCAAAATGGACAGAAACAAATACTTTTCTTCTGAAACTCGTCAGTCTATTCTTGTTCTGAGATATGAAGGCTATTCCATGCAAGAAATTACCAAGAAACTTAAGATCTGGTACAACGCTGTGTACTACATTCACAGAAAAGGACCTAACCAGAATAGAAAGAGTGGGAGGCCCCGGTGCACAACTGAGCAAGAGGACAAGTACATTAGTGTCTAGTTTGAGAAACAGATGTCTCACAAGTCCTCAACTTGCAGCTTCATTAAATAGTACCCGCATAGCACCAATGTCAACAGTGGAGAGGCGACTCCGGGGTGCTGGCCTTCTAGGCAGAGTTGCTAAGTCCTATAGGGTCAGACAGGCACTGAGGCCTGGGGTCAGACAGTGTGGTGTTAGTTAGCTACTGACCTTCTCTTTGTCCTTGTTGTCCAGGGAGGAGGAGAGGCGGGGGCTGGAGGCCGAGCGCATCACCCCGGCCGTGTCCTTCTCCTTCTGGGCCTCCTTAGTGGCCGTGATCTCCGCCAGCGCCCCGTAGCTGCCAGTCTTCCTCAGGCCCAGGCGCCACGACGCCGGGGACTCGTCCGATTTCTTAGTCTTGTCATCCTCCTGTTTATCTTTAGGGGAGACCTCTTTAGGAGAGACCTTACCAGCAGGGGACACCTGCTGGGCCACCTGGGGGAGAGAGAGGGGAGAGGGGTTCGTGGTTAGCCGTTAGCTTAGACACGTTAATAAAGGGGGTTTATTCAGAAAGCAGACGAAGGCAGCAGTCCGGGGTTTAGTTTTCTTGGGTGAAGAACACAGAGCAGTCCACAGAGGTTAATCAAGAGGTCAAAAAGCAAAGGAGTTTTGGTGTGGAATGAATCTGCAGAGGCTACTGTCTGATCTCTGGCAGCACTCTGGCAGCACAACAAAATGCAGGGGATGTTTTGAGTAGAGGCGCATGTTGGAGGGGGAACCAAAGGTCTGGAGACATGCTTGAGACACCACAAGTGACTTGTACCCCTAGAAATAACATAACCACGTCTAGGTCGACAGCTCCCTTGAAAAAGAGACATTGGACTCAATGGGACTCCCTGATACAATAAAGGTAAAAGTAATCAACTCCGGTATTAGACTTTTGACTGAGGGACAGAGTACAAACTCCTTACTCTCAGCAGCAGTGGCAGGCCTAGAATCAGACACTAAACACCATTCACTGATAAACTACAGTTAGTGCATGGATGGATGGTACTGGTTCAATTCAACCTGTTAGGGTTTAGAGGGCTGTTAAGTCCTCACAAGCCTTGGGCACACTGCACACATAATGGCCAGAGAGACATCAAATAGACAATATTTAGAGCACATGAGCCACAGAGAAAGCATTATAGAACTGTGTTTGAAGACACATGCAGAAAATAAATGTTTTGGCGAGGAAGGGACTGTCACTAGGGGGGTTAGCAAGAGTGTTGACTGGATGGGCTATTGGGGTCATGTGATTAGGCAAGTTGCTGTTTGGTGGGAAGGCAACAAGGGCATGGTAACTAATAACTCTGGAACACACCAATGCCTCACCATGGGTTTTTTGGGCACAAGAGAAATGCCAGTTTTGCGCAAGCCTTGACGCCACAATGCAGGACAGCTTGGCTCCGCCACAGGCAAGAGGGCAGTAATATAATCAGACTAAAGCCAACCAAGACAAGAGCCATGATGAGAGAGGGGCGGACAGAGAGAAAGAAACAGAAACAGAGTAGAGACAGAAGCAGCAGCAAAGACGGACAGTACCTTGCACAGACAGAGACAAAGACATATTTTAAGGCCTGATCACACCACACAATGTTTACTGACAAGGGGGTCAATCGTTTCTATTGGTTGAGTGAGTGATCGCTCTCGCAGGACACGAGGCTTTTTGAAAAGACAAGACAATGCTAGTCTCAAAGCGGACATTGTTAAATCGTTTTGATCACTTTCATTAGACAGAAGGCATTGTGTTGTGTGTGTGCTAGGCATTAAAGTAGGAGGGGAATAAGGGCATTTCTACAAGAGATAACAGGAAATATAGATAACTAGGATAGTGATAGGTATATTTCATAGTCTGGACTTCAGCTTGAATGCAGAGTCATCCAAGAAAATGCAATCAGATGGAGGATACATCCAATGGGAGAAATTTCCATGGGCACATAACTTGACCATTTAAAAATGTGACCATTTAAAAATATTGGACTTCAAAGTGACGTAAAAACAGTAGTAGTATAGACCGGGAATTGTTTGTAGCGTTTTTCTTCTAGTTTAATGATACTGTGCCAGTGGTGTTGAAGGAAAGACGTGTTTGTAGTATCATTAGGATAATGTGGTTAAGTCCTTATGAGGGAATAAAGCAGAAGTGCCCTCTGAAGAGAGTAACAGGTCTACACTTAAAGACACAGTATATGGACTGAGGTCACCGAGTACATTCAGTCAGCTGCAGCGCCACATCTGCACTGCAGAGGGCAGCAGACAAAGGGAAACTGTGGGGCCATTTTATAATGATAAAATCCCATCCTCATTGTGTCTCGTAATAATCAACACTGCTAAAATATCTGACTGATGACCCCTGGAAGGACAGAGGTAAGGCCAACAGTGTTAGTGTACCGTTAACATTGCGCAATGACTACTCACCCCAATGTACAACCACTGCTATGTTTGTTGAAGACCAGATCTCCAGTTCTTCAACTAATCGTAACTCTCACGCCCTGGGCCTCTGTGACACTTGTGTCTGTTCAGTGTAACGCAGGCGGCGACAACAAGACCCACACAAGTGTTGTACTATTCATGTGACAAATCCAACGTAACCCCCTTTATGTAAACTCCGTGTAACTTGAGCCAAGTGTGAAGCGTGGGTTTGTGCTAACGCTTTAACTAAATAAGACATTGAATTATATCGATCTGTATTCCGGTGAGGTGAGGTGTCCAGATGTCTCATCTCAGGGCCTCGCGTGAAAGCTGCATTCATAAACTGAGCTTAGGCATCGCTATGTATCCCGGATGACAGGTTACAGCCTAACGCGTCAGCGGTTAAACTTTCCTTTTAGGTTCTATAACTAACAAACTTCTGAGACACGGAACCACTTGGTCAGTCATGTGACTGTAGAAAGAGTTATTCAGTAGTGGGAGCTGTAAAGAAGTGATAAACTCTCTGCAGAAGAGGCTGACAAGGACTAGTGGAGGACTGCAGTGGACCTATCCACCAGGCCGTACCTTCTTGACAGGCGAGGTGAGAGTCACCTGGTTAGTGGGGCTGGTTGGGGAGGTGGAAGACACCGTAACGCTGGTCGGCGTTGGCACCACAGCAGTGCCGTTACTGTTGCTCACAGGGACAGGCGTCTTGCTCTTGTCTGGAGGGGAGGAATAGAGGTGCCAGTATGAGTTACTGATGCATAAAGACGGGTCTATACTTCATCTAACTACATGTCCTATTTTAAATGGTCTACAGACAAGTGTCGTTGGCAATAAAATAAAAATAAATGATACTCAAGTAGACTGTCTGCAGACCGTCGTTGCAACTGTTGTTTTTAAGATATGGTCTGATTAGCCAGGTAGCAAGCTACAGTGCTAGCACCAAACCCCTCTTCAGAAATGTGTTTTAGTACTAAAATAACTTTTAAAACAGATGGGTTTGTTGGTGTTAAAATAGAACAGGTATGCTTTTTGGACCATATTTTGCTGATGTCATGCAGACCGTCGTTTGTGTTTATACTTTCTCATGAAGATAACGACCAACGACCATAGGGGATGTCATAACCAACAACGTTCATGTCGTTGCAACAAGTGTATACAGACACCATTCAAAAGAGTACATCTACAACACTTACAATCAGTTCAACTAATGTAGACAGGGTCTAAAGACTTCAGACTTGGACTCTGGGATAATGGCTTAGATTGAAATCAGGTTTAGAAAGACCCCGCCTGCCATTGAGGTTATTGTACGTACCGGCTTCAGTCTCAGACTCCGAGTCTTCCTCCTCTTCCTCCTCGCTGGAGCAGCTGGACTCCTGGTCCTTCTTGCCCTCCTCTTCCTCGTCCACCTTCTCCGGTTCCAGGGTCTCGATGCGCAGGGCGGGCTTCTCGGGCTCCAGGAGGAGGGTCTCTTTGCTGGAACACACACACACAGAATGTTTGGTACTTTCAGTCTGCATGGATTCATTATTATCAGACTACAAAGACATGTGTGCACCATTTCAGAGTAACACCCATAAACCTCCATATTATCTGGGTGCCTCAATGACTTGGAGCAACTTTCAATGAAAACATGGCATTTCAAACAGGCACTTTAACGATGGTTTGACCCGTGGCCTAGACCTCAAATCAAATTGTATTAGTCACCTTCGCCGAATAGAACAGGTAGACCTTACAGTGAAATGCTTACTTACAAACCTCTAAACAACAAGGCAGTTTAAAAACTATGAAAAATAAATCAAAGGAACAAGTTATTAGAGAGCAGCAGTAAAATAATAGCGAGACTATATACAGGGGGCACCGGTTAGTCAAGGTAATTGAGGTAATATGTGCATGTAGGTAGAGTCATTAAAGTGACTACGCATAGATAACAGAGTAGCAGCAGCGTAAAAGAAGGGGGTGGGTGACCTACCCTGGGGTTAATGCATAAAATATTAACAATCCATTACATGACTTTATTTCACTGAGTGACTACCTAATGTCCCCTCCCCCCCAACCAGGACATTTACCTCTTAATGGATTTTAGATTTTGATTGTTGTCCCCGGTGGTCGTCGTCTCTATCAAGGGAGACTTCTTAACATCCTTCTTTTCACTATTGAGCTGCAACGAGAGAATGTTTAATGACTGACGGCAGTTAGTACCCTAACGCCATAACGTCAAACTTTCAGCCGTGAAAAAAACAGAATTGTCAGATTTGATCAAGGACTTCTGCTATGCTTACACCTGCAAGGCATATACCAGTGAGTCGCAGTTTCACTTTTGAAAGCTATAATAACAGGTTATGCAGTTCATCCAGGCTCAAATGAAAGCACTTATGTAAGCATTAGCCACACACTGGCTTACCAGATTCTGCTTCTTCTGTAATTCCTCTAAGTAGCCAAGGACATCTTCATCTGCAACATCAAAAGATGTCTGACCCTGAGGAGGAAACAGACAATTCTCAGAAATAGTGTTATGAGAAAAGCACATATGTGCAGTACAGTACATTACGTAACAGTACATGCTCCATATTCAACTGAACCTTAGAGGGTATAGATAGAGGATAGAAGTACTACCCACCACTTTATTGATAAGGTCCATGTCACACAGGTTCTCCACCAGTATCTTGCAGGCCTCCTCTTTGCCCCAATGTGAAGCAGCGTGGAGCGGGGTCCAGCCGTCAAAGTCTTTAATATTTACATCATACCCTGCTTGGATTAAAAGCCTGGGGGGAACAGAGGGGGGGAAACAAAAATAGTATTTGAGATTTAGCTGATCTTGTTTTCTTGGATTTGATGCTGAACCCTAATCTTATCAGGCGTTGCCAGTGTCCAGGCTTTTGCTACTGTGGCAGCATTATGGCTGTATTTTGTATTAGTTACGCAAAAACAGAACCCAAAGACAAATAAATGAAAAAGTATTCTATCAACTATTTGCATAAGCGCAAATACATTTGTGCAAAGGTGTAAGACCCATATTTCAGTCAATAAACGTCTTGCAGGACAGGAAAAATGTTGACCTCTGAGTGACCTCGGAGTATCTGGTACTCAACATGGTAGATGTTAGTGTTAGCCAACTATGGCAGTGGAGTGTGTGTGGGAGACTTCGTTGGCTGCATTCCCAGGAGCAGATGGACAGGGTGCTGCAGTCCCTCCCTTAGGCAGTCTGTCTGTACTGACAGGACAGAGCTGAAGATGGGCTTTTGATAACCATTGATGAAGTAAAATCCCACAAGGGACATGACTATAAGCAGCATCCAGCATCCTAAGAACAACAAATACCTAACGATAACAAGTGGAAATATCTTTTAAATCAGCGTTAATAAAGGCGAAGTCTAGAATTAAAAGGAATCCAAAGATGGGCTACAGCTTGTTAGAGGTAAAGGCGAGGTAAGGAGTCTGGACTTACTTTAAAACCTCAGCGTATCCCTTGGCGGCGGCCACGTGGAGTGCGGTCCCCCCGGACTTGGCATGTCGGACGTCATTGATGGTTCCGCTGTTGAGCCACTGCCGGGCGTCCCTCAGCATGATCCGCTCCTCCTCCTTCCTGGCCGCTTCGATGTCCACGCCTGGTGGGGGCGGAGTTTAACGGTGACCACTGTTAGTCTGGCCTCGGTGGATTAACGGCTACTTAAAAGAGAGGTCGGTCCATATAAACACTGGATATTATATAGCAGTAGAAGGCAGAAACTGCCAGGAAATAATGCTGCCTTTCTGGCATTCAACCCCAGGGAACTAACATTAGAATATTACAGAAATTATTCAAAGAACAGAACCCTGAAATTAGCTGAAACTGGACATACCACATGCTTGGCACACATGGCCTTAAGTGAATTAGTTGAATGCTCACACTCAAATTGGGAACTACAGTCCAGAGTTTCATTTGAAACTAACAATGGATGAAAAAGTCAAAATGCGGCTGAAACTGTTTACACAGCAGAAATCTGCCCTGGAATATTACACAAGAACAGGCTAAATGTCCCTACAGTTTACACAGTGGTGTAAGCGAGCTATGGACATCTGACATACTTTGTATGGTGAGGTGTCAAAATTCAAGCCATGTAGGCATGTAGTTGAAGCAAATAATCCACTTGTGGTTGTGCAAAGCTAGCACTCTTTTCCATTAACTGGAGGCCTCTGACAAATTGCTTATTTCAATATTTTGTCAATGTTATCACTGCTTTGGGACAGAGCAAACAGTACGTTTTCCATGTGGGTCAGTATGTCTAAGGTATAGGCCCGGCACTATACAGGCTGTTGCAGGAACAGGCATGTATTGTCTTGCTGACACTCGACTGGAACGCGAGACGGCTGAAATTTGGAGCGACTGGTGAAGGTGTGTGACTACTCAGCTCTGAGTTGATTGTGCTCAACTACATAAACAATGAGCATAAGTGCTCTGGGGTGGAAGCCAACAACACTTCAGCTGATCCTATAGGTTTTGGGTTCCTCGTATGATGCACAGTCATCCCTCATTGGTCAGCTCTTGCAAAAAAGGCTGGACTTTCTTTTTCTATCCATTCATGAAGTCACTTTATTTTTCCGTTCATGAGAAGGCCAAGGACAGTCAAGCAGCATTAAAAAATGAACAAGATTGACAAAGATCGAATAGAATGTCCAGGAATAATCTGATTTATTCAGAAATAGATCAACATTAGTTAAATCAGCGCTGGCTAACACTACCTGTCATTGTTGATGCGATTAGCGAGCTGAAGCGTGACTAATTAAAAGGACAAAATAAGTTTTCAACTGTCTGACAGTGTGTTAGGCTGGATGGACAGGGAGCAGTTAACTCCAACCAGAAGTTCAGGCCTGGGGCCAGCGGAGGAGAACAAGGGACGATGATCTGTCAGCTAGGGGACCTGGGCAAGAATTCCTGCCCAAATTCACTGACAAGAGCGCCGCTTGTCTGCATGCTGCGTTTCAATCGTGGGAAGGAATTAAGAGGACTCTTAAATTGACTCCTGGCACCCCAAAAAACAATCCTGCAGCACAGCTACAGCTCTACACAGTCCATCTAGTTTAGTTTTACTTTCACATTGTGCATTAAGAGTTAATGGTTGTGACAAAAATACTTCTAGCTAATCTACAGGCCTTTGCATTGAGATGGCCATCCCTTTCATCAACGACACCTTGGGTCACTATGATGTCTGGCTGCATGGAATAAACAAGCCCCATTTGAAAGGGGGATGGGTGTGGCTCTATGAGTCAAATCCCTGACTCACTGCACAAATGAATGGTCCAATGAAACAGAGATTTTTCCAATACAGAAGTGACTCAATGGGTTCAGGCTGGTCTTGGGGGGAGATGGCACCATGGCTGCAGTGTTGAGTAATGCATTGCCCTTTAGTCCAGTCCATGTGATGCCATTACAGTGTAATACACAATGCACTGCTGTCATAATGGATCTCAATTAGTCCTTTATTCTGCTGGGCTGCTGCGCATTCAGTCTGTGGAACGGGTGGACTGTGGTACAAAAAGGTGCGATGTCCACAACCTCACAGATGCATGTTTTACAAATGCACCAGCAAGGCAGTGGAACTCTATTAGTCAAGGCATTATCAACATTACTAGCCTTGCAGTAATTGGCCTGTATAAATGTTTACTGCAACTGCTACAATCGGGCCTATCGCTTACTAGAGAGCAGGGACATTTAAGGAGTAGCCTGTACTGGTTCTAGAAAAAGGCAGGGAGACTAATAGATCCTAAGTAGGACTACAAAACAGCAGCCTGGTGGAGGAACTGGACACATTCCAAGCTGCTTTTTCAAGAGAATATTGCACCTTCTACCGGGACCCTGAGAAAATAAAGAGAAAAGCCAGTAGACCAGAAAACTGACTGATTAAGTCCCCACCACACTCCCTCCCACTCCCTCAAAGCTAGGCCTGCATATGGTCTGGTAAAACCGAAATATCCCCCCCCCCCAAAAAAAAAATTGGCCATGGAGCAAACATGTGAATCCTCTGAGGAAAGTCACCTCTGAGGATGTGATAACACGGGACTAAAGGGAAAACCTGTTGACAAGCCAAAACTAAAATTACCCC
Organism: Oncorhynchus mykiss; assembly: GCF_013265735.2. Classification (NCBI taxonomy): domain Eukaryota; kingdom Metazoa; phylum Chordata; class Actinopteri; order Salmoniformes; family Salmonidae; genus Oncorhynchus; species Oncorhynchus mykiss. The sequence goes on along the minus strand of NC_048579.1, from coordinate 58,802,189 downwards.
AAGACATTGAGCAGGGAAACTGGGTGTGGGGGGGGGCACCAGAGACAGCCCTTATGGGCAGCTAGAGGGAGTGGGGGGGGGGGGGGGGGGGTATAGGCAGCCCAGTCACCTGGCCGTTCGTGGAGCAACTGTCTGGGAAGCAGAGAGGGGATCTGAAGGTGGAGTCAGTCGCCCGGCCGTGGGGGAACAGTGGTGGCTCTTTAACAAGTTTAACCCCATGACCAAGATGATATCTCTTTTAGAGAGGAGACCACACGACGGGAGGTGAAAATCCCATTAAAAACAGAGGGAGTTGCACAACACTGTACCTTACTGAACACAGAGCTGCTAGCCATTAGTGGTAAATTCAAGAACAATTGAATGAATTAATTCCCTATGTGGAGTTCCATCGAACAGCTTGGGCAATCCACTCGTGCTGCAAACTAATTGCCAGTGTAACTGCCCATCGACACAAAAAATGGTGTGGTATCACTGATCAGATACAGCCAGGAGGGAGAAACGTTTGCATGTTAAAAAGGCCCGGTGGTTTGATGTCTGTCATATGACTGGTGGTAAATGCAGTGGTGTGTGGTGCTGCAGGCAGGGGTTTGTGTGTCTGTCAATAAGGGATCTTGGGAGCTGGCATGCTGACGTCCCGCTCCAAAGCCACAGACTGCATATCCATCAAGCACAGCAAATTAAGACAAAGCTGCAGTCGGCTGAAAGCTGCAGTCGGCTGAAAGCTGCAGTCGGCTGAAAGCTGCAGTCGGCTGAAAGCTGCAGTCGGCTGAAAGCTGCAGTCGGCTGAAAGCTGCAGTCGGCTGAAAGCTGCAGTCGGCTGAAAGCTGCAGTCGGCTGAAAGCTGCAGTCGGCTGAAAGCTGCAGTCGGCTGAAAGCTGCAGTCGGCTGAAAGCTGCAGTCGGCTGAAAGCTGCAGTCGGCTGAAAGCTGCAGTCGGCTGAGACGAGCGGGGCTCCCGTGGGATAAGACCCCGCCTCCGTTATATAATTCTCTTAAGTAGCGTAGCATGCTAACGAAACAGGAGGAGAGGTCATAACTGCTGAATGAATTCTGCACATTCAGCCCTTAGGACTGGAGGAGTGTTAAAAGGGATAGGGCACTGATAGGGCTCTCAAAAATTGTTGCCAGCAGCACAGTTAATCACCAACACTCTAGATAACATGAAAACAGCTTAACCAGCTCTGCTAGGGCAAGTAAAAGGGTGAGTGATGTGTTCTCTCATTCATGTCTGGAAGTAACTTGCAAGCTAGCTAATTTTAGCCAGTTAGCTTGACTGCCGTTGTGAGGTCAGATCTCTCAGATCAACACTACTCCTCGGCCAGAGCATCCAGTGTGTGCTCGAAACCCTCCGAGCACGAAAACAATCTGAATTTACAAACACTCAGAGCGTTCTCTGGCACACAAGTTAATTTTACGAACACACCCTTAATTCAGTCTGCATGGTCAATGCAGCACAGACTATAGGGTCCCTTAGGAAACACAGACCATCACTTTGGTTCCTACCCTGTCAACTCCTCCCTGGCATTTTCATACGTTGTCATGTCAAACACTTCAAAATGCCCACTATTATTTATATTCTAACTATAGAATTAGAATAAATATTATATTTCCATGATTCCAACAGTTCACCCAATTGTTTTGATCTAAATCAATAGTCAAATCACAATTGCAACATTTGGTTAAAAAGAAGGCCTAGTTTTTTGCCTATATTGTGCAGCCTTACGTGGCAGTATGGACATTCTCAAATGAGTGCAGGAAATGCAGATTTAATTATTATTATTTTTTTTCGGTTTAAGCTGAATTGAATAGTAGAAAACAGAATGGAGAAAGAGCCATTGAAATCACTTGGAATGTATGTGTTGCCACTGTAGGATCACGCACTACTCAAAGCAAACGTAGAGCTTTAATTATTAAAAAACATACCGTCAAAAACAATTTCACCTAGTTCTACTCTTCTACACCTTACAGGAGGCGCAACCTAAGCAGAGAAGGGTGCAAACAGAGGGGGTGGGCCTGCGTCTGACAAGCTGCAACCTAACTTCTAATTATGTCTGGTGGCTAGCATGGCTAACAACGTAAACAGCGCAAAGGTGTCCAGCCACACTTAGTGGATTTGATGAGAGGTGCATTTGGAATGGCTACTAGGTGAAGGAGAGCGCCATAATCTTCCGACAACGCAGCAGCATCATGAGAAGAGGAGCAGTTTGTCCCAGGGGCCATTAGCACGTCTGAACAAGGCCTCCCACCAGAGCGTGGGGTGGGGGGGGGGGGGGGGGGTGGGGGTACATTTCATCATCTCAAGAACACCGGGCAAAAAATAGAAAAAGCCTTCCATCCAGTTTAGAATCATCACAAAGAGAAACAGAGTTTAAGTGGATGGCATTAATCTCCATTATGTAACTTCTCCACCGAGGCAAAGCTGCTGGGACTGGGTCTCACTTGATTTCATAAATGCTTTATGACATGGTACACGCATGACATACCTGGACATCATGTACGTAGGCATGGTATTGGGTGTAGTAGTAAAGGGGGAATTATACTAGACCAGTGAGCTGTTGGCCATGGAGGCTGTAGTGCTATTGAACCAAGCGGAGTGCACGCCACTGGAGGCCTGCCAAGACCTGCTTCCTGATATGACCGGAGGCCACAGCGGCCTAGATGCATGTACCACGATCCATTGCGCGCACACACACACACACACACCTCTCATCCCTAAACAGTCTATTTGGAAAGGCAGTGCATAACTGCCTGGTATGTAGCAAACACAGACTGATGCTAGCAAAGTAGCAGCACTCGTGTGTCATTAAAAAGTAATCTAATTTGAAACCTTAATGAAAAACATTTCCATTATGTCGTTTTAGTCCCATTAATGATGTGCTTGGTGGACAACGTTTGGACAAAGCAGAAGTGATATGGTCAGGTCAGTGTGGGGCAGACCGAGTGAGTCAGTGCTGCGGTCCGTCAGTACCTTGTCGGTTGATCTCATTCTTCAGGAGCTCCTCCATGGCCTCCTCCTCAGCGATGTCCAGTGGTGTCTCCCCCTCACTGTTCACCACCCCCACGCTGGCTCCCTGGCCAATCAGATACCTGCACAAACACACACACACTTACTTAGGACAGGTAAATAGTAGTCCAAGTAGTATTAGTAACACTCAGTAGTAGTAAATTCATTCATCACTGAATCAATATGGATGGATCAAGTCTCTTATTTAACCCAGGTGAACACAGGTTCAATCAAAATGCCTAGGAAATCACATCCATCTCAGGCCTATATAAAGCTACTGCTGTAGGCCTATGAAAGGTTTGAAGAGAAAAATGGTCCAAATTCTAGCAAAAAACATTTACGAGGATTGGAAAATAACGCATTTACAAATTACCATAACTCTGTCAATAATTTGTTGTTCACCTGCAGGGAAACAGTCGAGTGAATATATTATGAAAACCTGTATGTCATAACCAGGGATTCCGTTACGAAAATGTGGCGCCAGACATTGGACCAGCAGCATTTAAACATTTTGGTAATTCATATTAACAGAACATACAAGTTAAGGATCAACAATGTCTTTCTTACCAAATTCTGAGTCGCACTTTGAATAATCGTCCACATTTACTTTTCCTCAGCCAACAAGACGAGTAACGAACAGCAAAATAACTAGCCTTTGTCAATCTACTAACCCCCATAGTAGAAAAAGTGACCTATTCTATTGGTCAGCGTGTATAAAAAGAAATAGCTTATTCCAAACAGACAGTGGGACAATTGTAGGATGATCTCAAACAGTCATACAAACAGTAAGTCTAGGCTACATTAAAAAAACACGTTAAAAAGCAAATGAGTGATGCAACATCAGAACATTTTGCTTACATTTTTATAAACTATTTTTTCTTCACATTATAAGCGCAGCAACACGCACAACGCATTAGGCTATGAGCAAATGTTTGTTCCATAATACAATTGCAAAAACACCATTGTCAAAAGCGCACTGCACTTTTATGAAGAGGGCATGACAACCAAGACAGCCGTGAAGAGGGCACGACAACCAAGACAGCCGTAAAGAGGGCACGACAACCAAGACAGCCGTGAAGAGGGCACGACAACCAAGACAGCCGTGAAGAGGGCACGACAACCAAGACAGCCGTGAAGAGGGCACGACAACCAAGACAGTCGTGAAGAGGGCACGACAACACCTTTTCCCAATCAAGAGCCTGAACAGATTTGGCATGGGTCCCCAGATCATCCTGACTGCATCACCGCCTGGTATGGCAACTGCTTGGGATCTGACCGTAAGGCACTACAGAGGTTAGTGCGTACAGCCCCGTACATGACTGGGGCCAAGCTTCCTGCAGTCCAGGACATATACACTAGGCGATGTCAGAGGATGGCCCCAAAAAAATTGTCAAAGACTCCAGTTACCAAAGTCATAGACTTCTCTCTGCTACTGCACGGCAAGTGGTACCGGAGCACCAAGTCTAGGTCCAAAAGGCTCCTTAACAGCTTCTACCCCCAATTTTTAAGACTGCTGAGCAATTAATCAAATTGCCACCTGGACAATTTACATGGACACCCACCCTTTTTTTTTTTTTACACTGCTGCTACTCGCTGTTTATCATCTATGCAGTCATTTTACCCCTACATACATGTACAAATGACCTCAACCTGTACCCCACACACTCGGTAACAGTACCCCTGGAACCATTTCTTGAACTGCATTGTTGGTTAAGGGCTTGTCAGTAAGCATTTCACGGTAAAGTCTACAACAGCTGTATTCAGCGCATGTGACAAATAAAATTTTTATTTGGTTAACAACTGTAGCTAAGCCTAACCCTTTTCCTAACCTTAACAGTTTCCTAACCTGCCATGCTAATTCACCTAACCTGCTGTGTAAACAAATCTGTCGCGAAACCATCAGTTGCATAAGGCCGGAACTGACCAATGGCAGGTTCCTGATATCAGGGAACACCCATATCAAGAAACACCCCAAATTGCAGTCTGTCATTACACCATATTCACCTGAGGGGTTTACTGTTGTATCCCTCCACTGACCTAACCACCTGAGGGGGTTCATGCTGTCCTTCTAGTACCCTGCCTCTAATCAGACAATTAGTTCACACATTCACTGCATAATTTGCCTAGTGGTTCACCCTTGTGGTCAATCACGCTCCAATTATCTTTTCCTCACGGATTTCTCGCCCTGTGCTGGCTGATTCAAGAGGCTCTTGGAACAGCAGGAGATCTTGACTCCTGCTGCTACCAATTACAGCCGTGGAGAGACGCAGACCCTTCTCATTAGAACACACCACTTGAAACCGGCGCATTCCGGTAACTTCCCTCGTAATGGAGATTCAGCGACCGCCGTTACATTTTAGAGTTCCACATTGTCTTTGAATTCACTTTCACCCCATTTTAGCTGGGTTTAACAAGGTGTGGTTGGGCCTTGTGGTTAGGAGTTCACCCTGCCATCTACTGCCAAGCGATGTGCTTTTTGAGATCGGTTGGGTTTGATAAAGATTACTTGGTTTTCGATTTTGAAATAAAAAATTGTGGGTTGAATGCTGTAACAGAATAAAACAATTACCAAAAGTCGCAAGATGGTGGTGACTGCACAATACTGCTTATTAGGGCCGGGAGATATGGTAAAAACAGCATATCATGAGATATACAGTACAAGTCAAAAGTTTGGACACCTACTCATTTCCAGGGGTTCTTTATTTTTAAATTGTAAAATAATAGCGAAAACTTCAAAACTATGAAATAACATATGCAATCATGTAGTAACAAAAAAAAGGGTTAAACAAACCCTTTGCCTTTATAAACAGCTTTGCACACTCTTGGCATTCTCTCAACAAGCTGCATGAGGTAGTCACCTGGAATGCATTTCAACTAACAGGTGTGCCATGTTAAAAGTAAGTTTTTGGAATGTCCAATCAGTTGTGTTGTGGCAAGTTAGGGTACTATACAGAAGGTATTTTACCACAGGGCTAAGTCTAAACTATGGCAAGAAAAGCTCAAATGAGCAAAGAAAAAATGACAGTCCATTAGTGTAACTTCTTTGGGACTGGGGGGCAGTATTGAGTAGCTTGGATAGAAAGGTGCCCAGAGTAAACTGCCTGCTACTCAGGTCCAAAAGCTAGAATATTCATATAATTAGTAGATTTGGATGGAAAACACTGAACAGTTTGAATGATGGCTGTGAGTATAACAGAACTCATATGGCAGGCAAAAACCAGAGAGAAAAAAATCCAACCAGAAAGTGGGAAATATGTTTGTAGGTTTAAGTCTTTGCCTATCCCATACACAGTGTCTATGGGGTCATATTGCACTTCCTAAGGTTTCCACTAGATGTCAGTCTTTAGAACCTTGTTTGAGGCTTCTACTGTGAAAGGGGAGCAAAAGAGAGCTGTTTGACTGAGAGGTCTGGCAGAGTGCCATGACGCGCGCTCCCGTGAGAGGTAGCTGCGTTCCATTGCATTTCTAAAGACAAAGGAATTCTCCAGTTGGAACATAATTGAAGATTAATTGGGATAGGGGACAGCATTTTCACTTTTGGATGAATAGCGTGCCCAGAGTGAACTGCCTCCTACTCCCAGATGCTAATATATGCATATTATTATTGGATAGAAAACACTCTGAAGGTTCTAAAACTGTTTGAATGATGTCTGAGTATAACAGAACTCATATGGTAGGCGAAAACCTGAGAAAAATCCAACCAGGAAGTGGGAAATCTGAGGTTTGTAGTTTTTCAACTCAGCCACCATTGAAGATACAGGGTGATATTAGTTATGTTTCACTTCCCAAGGCTTCCACTAGATGTCAACAGTATTTAGAACCTAATTGGGGATTCAACTCTAAAGGAGGGGCTCATAAGGGCTCTTTGAGCGAGTGGTCTGACAGAGTGCCACAGCCTCGGTCTGGCGAGCTCACGTGAAAGGTAGCTACGTTCCACTTAATTTGTACAGACAAAGGAATTGTCCGGTTGGAACATTAATGAAGTTGTTAAAAACATCTAAAGATTGCTTCCATACTTAGGTTGGCATGTTTCTACGGGCTGTAATGGAACTTTTTGAACTTTTCATCCGACGCGACCTGAACGTGCTTTTGGATTTGTTTACCAAACGCCCTAACAAAAGAAGATATTTGGACATAACTGATGGACACTATCAAACAAATCAAATCATTTAAGGTGGAACTGGGATTCCTGGGAGTGCATTCTGATGAAGATCAAAGGTAAGTGAATATTTAAAATGCTATTTCTGAGTAATGTTGACTACCCAATATGGCGGGTATCTTTTTGGCTGCTTTGTTGTCAAAAGGCTGTACTTAGATTATTGCATCGTTTGCTTTCTCCGTAAAGTTTTTTTGAAATCTGACAGCGGTTGCATTAAGGAGAAGTTTAGCTAAAAGTTCCATGTATAATAGTCGTATCTTTATCAATGTTTATTATGAGTATTTCTGTAAATTGATGTGGCTCTCTGCAATATTACCGCATATTTTAGAACTACTGAACGTAATGCACCAATGTAAACTCAGATTTAAAAAAAATATAAATATTAACTTTATCAAACAAAACATACATTAAGTCCTATAAGTGTCATCTGATGATCAAACGTTAGTGATTAATTTGATCTCTATTTCTGCTTTTTGTGACTCCTCCCTTTGGCTGGAAAAAATGGCTGTCATTCCACATATCGCAGAGAAGTTAACCTCAGATCGGTGACCCCCACCCCCCACATGGGACGGTTTAGCTAATGTGAGTAGCAAGAACATTTCCCAGGACAGAGACATATCTGATATGGGCAAAAAGCTTAAATAATTCTTAATCTAATTGCACTCTCCAATGTGCAGTAGCTATTACAGGGAAATAATATCATGCTATTGTTTGAGGAGAGTGCAGTTATGAACTTGAAAATGTATCAATAAACCAATTAGGCACATTTGGGCAGACATGATACATTTTGAACAGAAACACAATGGTTCATTGGAACAGTCTAAAACTTTGCACACACTGCCTCCATCTAGTGGGCCAAATCAAAATTGTGCCTAAACTGGAATACATTGTGGCCTCTTGCATTTCAAAGATGAAGAAAGAAAAAGCATTTGTATTATCTTTTACCAGATCTAGTGTGTTATTCTGCTTTAATTTCACATTTCCACAAGCTTCAAAGTGTTCCATTTCAATTGGTATCAAAAATATACATATCCTTGAGCTACAGACAGATTGGGTGTGTCATTTTATGCATTTTAGGCAGGGGAAAAAAGGGTCAGATCATTAAGGTCAGTCAACACGGAAAATATCAAGAACTTTGAAAGTTTCTTCAATTGCAGCATATTTCCAAAGTTGTGGCAAAATAGCTTAAGGACAAGAAAGTCAAGGTATTGGAGTGGCCATCACAAATCCCTGACCTCAATCCTATAGAACATTTGTGGGCAGAACTGAAAAAGTGTGTGCCTTCAAACCTGACTCAGTTACACCAGCTCTGTCAGGAGGAAAGGGCCAAAATTCACCCAACTTATTGTGGGAAGCTTGTGGAAGGCTACCCAAAACGTTTGACCTAGGTTAAACAAGTTCAAGGCAATGCTACCAAACACTAATTTGGTGTATGTAAACTTTAACCCACTGGGAATGTGAAGAAAGAAATACTTATTCTGACATTTCACATTTTTTAAATAAAGTGGTGATCCTAACTGACCTAATACCCTGACTACACAGCTCGCATTGCAAAATAAATTTAGGAATCTATGTTATTCAATTATTGCACCCACACTGCTCACAAGCATCTGGTTTGCCAAGGGCTAAAATAGAAGACATTTCTATTTCTGACGCAGATCGCGCTGCAAGTCCTGCCTCTCCCATCTCCTCATTGGTTTATAACTGTGTGTATGCATGCATGTATTCGAGGTTGACCGATTTCAAGTTCTAATCACAATCAGTAATTAGCATTTTTGGACACCGATTAAGGCCGATTACATTGCACATTGCAACAGGCTGACCGCCTGTTACGCGAGTGCAGCAAGGAGCCAAGGTTAGTTGCTAGCTAGCATTAAACTTATCTTATAAATAAATGATCCATCTTAACATAATCACCTGTTAAACTAGTAATATCAACAGTGTTGTTATCTAGCTTGTCCTGTGTTGCCTGTTAAATTATCATTGAATCACGGGGGATGATTTAACCTTTGCGTGTAGGGGGCAGTATTTTCGTTTTTGGCTTAAAAAACGTACCCATTTGAAACTGCCTTTTTCTCAGCCCCAGAAACTAGAATAAGCATATCATTGTCAGATTAGGATAGAAAACACTCTAAAAGTTTCCAAAACTGTAAAAATATTGTCTGAGTATAACAGAACTGATATTGCAGGCGAAAGCCTGAGGAAAATCCAATCAGGAAGTGCCTCTTATTTTGAAACCTCTGGTCCTATGCAAGCCTATCCTCCATTTAAAGGGATATCAACCAGATTCCTTTGTCTATGGCTTCCCTAAGGTGTCAGTCTGTAGAAAGTTTCAGGCTTTTATTTTGAAAAATGAGCGTGAAGGATCACATTTGCGCAACTGAGTAACGCCGCCATTGTTCCTCCCGCTGTTTTTGGAAAAACCTACACTCGGTTGATATATTATCTAATATACATTTTAAAAACATCATGAGGAATGATTATAAAAAATGTTTGACATGTTTCTGTGGACATTATGGATATTATTTGGAATATATGTCTGCGCTGTCGAATAAATCCTGTGGATTTCTGAACATAACGTGACAAACAAACATCGGTATTTTGGGTATAAAAATAATCTTTATGGAACAAAAGGAACATTTGTAACTGGGAGTCTCGTGAGTGATAATATCCAGAGATCAAAGGTAAACGATTAATTTGATTGCTTTTCTGATTTGTGACCAAGCTTCCTGATGCTAAGTGTACATAATGTTATACTATCAATAAACTTAAAATCAATACACAGAAGTCTATATTTTTACACCTACATATTTAGTTAAGAAATTCATGTTAGCAGGAAATATTAACTAGGGAAATTGTGTCACATCTCTTGCGTTCATTGCACGCAGAGTCAGGGTATATGCAACAATTTGGGCCGCCTGGCTCGTTGAGAACTAATTTGCCAGAATTTTACATAATTTTTTACATTATGACATAACATTGAAGGTTGTGCAATGTAACAGCAATATTTAGATTTAGGGATGCCGGAACGGTTCCGTATTTCACTGAAAGAATTAACGTTTTGTTTTCGATTTGACCATATTAATGACCTAAGGCTCGTATTTGTGTGTTATTTTAAGTCTACGATTTGATAGAGCAGTCTGACTGAGCGGTGGTAGGCAGCAGCAGGCTCGTAAGATTTCATTCAAACAGCACTTTCCTGCGTATGCCAGCAGTTCTTCGTAATGCTTCAAGCATTGCGCTGTTTGACTTCAAGCATATCAACTCCCGAGATTAGGCTGGCAATACTAAAGTACCTATTAGAACATCCAATAGTCAAAGGTATAGGAAATACAAAATGGTAGAGCGAGAAATAGTCCTATAATAACTACAACCTAAAACTTCTTACCTGGGAATATTGAAGACTCATGTTAAAATGAACCACCAGATTTCATATGTTCTGAGCAAGGAACTTAAACGTTAGCTTTTTGACTTTTACTTTCTTCACTTTATTTTTGCATTATTTAAACCAAATTGAACATGTTTCATTATTTATTTGAGACCAAATTGATTTTATTGATGTATTATATTAAGTTAAAATAAGTGTTCATTGTTCATTCAGTATTGTTGTAATTGTTTTTGGTCCTCCAATAAAATCGGTATCGGCACTGAAAAATCATAATCGGTCGACCTCTAGTATGTATGCATGTATAAAAAAATATTTTAAAAATTATGAGATATCTAGGCATAGGTTATCGGTGTACTGTTGGAATCATGGAAATATAATGATTGTAATTCAACAGTTGGAATATAGTGGGCAGCACTTTGAATGCATTGTTGTTTGACATAAATTAATAAGCCAGGGATAAGCCAGTGTAAGGAAAGGAACCAAAGTGTTGGTCAGTGTTTCCCAGGGGTCCCAATATGAAGTTATGTTCCCCTTTATGTAGCTAGCTAGCTAACAAATTCATACTTCACCTAGTCCTCTGATTTAGTAGATACCATTACACAAACATGCAGATCTATGCCTACACCAGCACTGGTTTCAGGATGTAATTAGCCATTAGGTTTGCTCCAACTCCGATTACATTTAGCTAGCCAGCTAACCAGCAGTTCGCATTAGCTCCAAAGTAAGCAGCAAGTGAAGTGCTCATGACTACACAGCCAAGCAACACCAACAACTGCTCTCCTTGAGTGACAGGGGGCAGGGCGTGGGAAGCGGAATGCAGGAGCGTCGAATTGCAAGTAGCAAACGGAGTGAACTATAAAAATGGACATTACGGACATGCTGGTGTTGTGCCTCACATTCAACAAACCAAAACATTGAAATACTGTTATAGAGGGTGAAGTAAAAATCCATATCGGTCTGTGCATTAATAGCGGTATACTGCCCAGCCCAACTGCTTATTACGTATAAAATAATTTATTTACATTATTTTAATAAAAAAATGTCTTCTCTATATTACATTTGATGACCAATTTCATTCCAAGTCCTCATCTCTATAGAGCTGCTGCCTATGCGGTCTGTAAAATTCCTAAAAATGTTATTGTCAAAGTAAATAAAGCCTACTTTTGACTCCTGAATACCAACTATCACATAGATCATGTATTTTCAGATAGATATACCACGAAGCAACCCTCTCGATCAGTGTTCTCGTCTCTTCTCTCGGTCTACCCCACACAGACGGTCTGTACTAAAGACTGGACAAGTAGTCTCGCAACGGATTATAGTCATTGCCATGTTTCCTGCGCTAAACTATGTATACTATTGGCCTGTTGGAAACTGCAACTCCCTACTATAATCACAGTTTTCAACACTGCGTATTGAGCTCACAGAAAAACTAAATGGAATCCAATTCAATGAGTTTTTTTTATTTTTTAAATAACAGAAGTGTTGGTTAATTGCTCAGAACTACTGCCATCGGATGGTTGTTGGTTCGACACTAAAGGGCTTGGCGTAAAAGGCTGCCATTGCCTTTCCGGCTCTGTAGGCCTCATTATGGGAATGACGGGGACAGTGTTGTGGGCTGAAATGGCACTGCTATGTGCTCCTACCACCCACATCAGGTCCCAGAGTCGCCCAAGACCAGAGCACTCCATTAGTCATCCATATCAGACAAGGCCCTTCACATTTCTCCTTCATTCCTCACTGCATTGTGTGAAAGTAAAGAGAGCCCTTGTCTTCAACAGCCCAGTCCTGAGATGGAGAAAAATGGAGCAATAAGGTAGACTACCCACTGTATGAAAATGATTTAACTGAACATTCAACAGCTTTTTTACTTATTTTTACTAAATAATTTGCCGTAGGGGTGAGAGGGAAGTCTGAAGGATAGAACTTTCTGGAAATATGTATAAGGCGGCTCTTGGAATTACAACAACCAATTGCAGCTCATGAAACACCATAAAAAGGAATTTGTCAATCAATAACATTGGTAACGTAGTATGATAATTCTACTCCAACTTGGGCAGCAAGACTGCACAGGGTGCGATTGTGGGATAACAACGCTCATGCCAGGCTCCTGTAATATAATACAGATAAGTAAAACAGGTCACTGCACAATGAGTGCAAGTGAGATCCTCAGCCGGTTTAAAATATCTACTGATAATATCTCCCTACTTGCCGGCCCGGTTTCTGATCCCTTTAAACAGCCTTCTTACCTCAAAAGGACAATGAAAGAAAGGTTCGGAAAACAACTGGAGTAATGTCTGATGCCGGAGGTTAACCCCGATTTCTCTAGATTGATTACATCACAAGGAACTTGTGCGAGGTTGTTGGGGCCATCTGACAGGCGGTTGCCCCAATCAACATGTAATCATGCACCTTGGAGAAACACGAACCATTTAAAACAGTGACCCCTGACAAGTTTAGGCTGTCTAGTCCATAAGTAGCAGCTATTAGGATTGAATTGATTAGCAATGCATTTCAAAGTCTAAGATGATTGAATAGAAAAACATTAACTGATGACCTAACCGGACTAGTGATTTACAACAAAATGTGTCTGGGCAGGGTAATGCATGTTCTCCAAATGAAAAGGCATTCGCACAATTACGTGTTCAACCAGCCATAAACCTCAGGGAATAGCCTTGTAACACTTGGCAATGCAAAATAAACACTTGTTCAATTGAGAAGAGGGAAAAAAAAAAACCTGACCATTGATGTGCCTGTGAGTCAGCCTCCATTGATAAAAATGGGTTTTGCTCAAGGTGAATTGCCTGGCTAGCCAGCCATGTCGCACCAGCCAAAATTACATTTGTTCTCCACGATTAATGTATACGTTCATGTATGTAGCGATCAGAGCAGCAGAATTTAATTCAGGGTGAGTCGTCAGGCAACATTGTGAAAGGGCTGGTACATAATGGGGTTATTCCAATGCACTAATGCGTGTGCGTGTGTGGGGGGGCCCTAGAGACTAGCCATTCCCTAGAGGTCCATAAGAGCCTCCAGCCGGACCCTCGCCACGTCAGCCATGACACCTCCATCCCAGCAGCTGTACTTACTCTGCTATGTCCATGTATCCACAAGAGGCTGCGGCGTGGAGGGGGATCCAGCCCTCATTGTCGGGCTGGTTGATGGCAGCCCCATGCTCCACCAGGAAGGTTACCATGTCCACGTTGTCATCTATGCACGCCTGAAGGGAGGGAGAGAGAAATAGAAAGTACGTTAGTGTTACATGTTGGACTTTTCTAAGAAACTTCAGTGACGACCCCCGAAAGGAGAAAATTCACAAGCCTTCAGAGACATGCAGGTCACGTTGTGTGTGATGCCTTCCTCAGTGTCAAGAACCAGCAAGCAGAACCTGTGTGTGGTGTGCACACACCCCCGGTTGACCCCGCCGACAGGGAGTGGGTGGTGTCAGTAGGGGCTACCTACCTCACCGTTTGAAAAGAGGCGCCTCACTTCTTCAGAAATTGTTGGGGTATGTTGGCAGGGTTACCAATGGCCAAAATGTCAGGACATAGCCGAGGTGTTTGGAATACCTCAGGGCGTACTACTGCTGTTGGGATGAGGGGAAATTGGGCGTTCTCCGACAACTCATATGCAAATTCTTTGACTTTTCACTCCCTCTTTTAGGCTGTCCCATTCAAAGGCTGTACCTATGGATTTGTGCCGCTCTAGACAACATGACCGATGTTTCACTCCAGTCAAAATGTGGTTCGACAGAAAAGTCCATTGAGCTACCCAAAACACACTCGCCATTATACCCTCGACTCAGTAGTATTTAGTCCCAGGAATAAGCTAATCCGTTGCATTCTAGGAACAAGAAACCGGTAAGTCAGAAATTCTAAGGAGTCTTCTTTTCCCTCAAATATGCATGCCAGGACTTGATACAGGCAAGGAGCACAAACCTGAGAAGGGAAAAATATTAGGCCTAAGCAACGAAACTACAAAATGGCTGTAAAGACTAATCTGCTAATTTTAGGTTGCATCCAAAAACAAACCGTAACAATACAATAAAATGACATGTGGTAGTGAGCCAGCAACTGTGTGTGTGCATACTAGCTGGGGGCGTTCCCTGCCGAGGCTGAGAGGTCAAAGGGATGACAAAGGCCAACTATCTGTAGAAGAGAGAGAGAAAGGAGAGTGAGAGCGCCGTAGGGAGTTGACTCTGTTCAGAGGACGAGGGGCTGCTGGGACAGATTTAGAGACCTCAGTGACGACCTAGGGGTTAAAATGTCACCCGCTTCAAAGCCAGCCAGACAACAAGGTGACTGTCAACAAAGAAACAAGGCCAGGCTGGGCAAAACATTGTACACAGGAACGACGGGAATAAAGCTGGACAAAATTAGTGAAACAACCTTTCACTTTTGACGGCAAGTTTCAGATCTTAGTTATTACAGTAAGTGGATTTCACAAAATCAGGAATGCCCGAAAGGCCCCCCCTACCCTCATTCGACTGAATGCACTACTGTTAAATGTCATTCTGGGATTCCTTTACGGACCCAGGACATGGAATTGAATTCCCTTCTTTGCGTTCCATAACCTTGATCTCTAGATAACTTTCTGACCTTGAGGGCTCCCCCGTTCTAAAGCCTGTAAAGATTCCCACTCTGTGAGCTGCTATGATGCCTCAAAAGCGACGAGGGGGGAAAACGCACACCGGACTCACGTTTGGGTCACGGCTCTATCTGGCTGGAATCCTTGTCCAAATTTGGGCCGTTTACAGCATCGTACATGGCCAGGGCTGGAGAAGAGTCTGCGTGGGCCTCGCTGCTCTTTTCTGGGACTGTGTGTGTGTGTGTGTAATTTACTATCCTCATGGATACCCGATATCCTCAAAGTCCCCGCAAGGATAGTAAAACAAGGAAAATGCTCCCTCATGGGGACATGGGTGCGTGTGGAGGCCGTAGGATGTAAAGCTGTTCAAGCAGCTGCTTGGAAGAATGTATCCAGGTGCGTATCCACCTTTAACTCACTGGCTGGCTGGGCTCCTCTGACTTTGCTGCAGGGCAGACAGACGGCACTCCACTGAGCGCAAGCCACACAGCTGCTCACAACCACACTCCAGCTGAGTGACAAGATGACGCTAGGCCCGTCTGTCTGTCAAGAGTTCAGTCACCATCCCTTAGATTCATTGTGGTCATTCTTGATAAGAGACTGTCTGCTAAATGCTGAAACCAAAATAATGTAGCTAACTGTAGACGGTATTCAAACAGCTAGACCGTTGTTCTGCACCGTCTGAAGTCTCATATCTGCAGGTGACTGATACTATAGGTAACTAAGGTAGTAGCGATTTAGGTCAGTCATTTGTATACAAATCTGCTACCATGCCCCTTAAGGAGAAGTCACTCAGTTCCTGATGCTCCCCTCTGCGTCATCCCCTACAGAGGCCCAGCCCACCGGCTACAGGAGCCCAACAATGGTAATCCCTTAATGGCTGTAATTGTTTGTAGCTGACAGGTGCCAGAGTTACTGCCAACATCCCAGGGACGAGTAGCATGGCAGCCAGGGGGACAGGACGAGGAGGACAAATTAAAGGAGAAGATGGCGAGTCTCATCCTTTGCTAACAGTCCTTTGGCAGAGCTGTGGGGAAAGTGGCATACCTGGCTGCCCCACTCGGTTACCGCTCAGAGACAGAGTGGGGCAGCCAGGCATCGCTCAGTGGCCTGCGAGAGACACCCACTGACGCAGGAGGGACACTGCCACTGTTTAAAGTTAGGGGGGGGGGGGGGGCATTCCTTGACCAATAGAGGAGCTGCTGAGAAATGCAACGGGAGCAATACCGGGAATGGGTTGTACCATCTTTTTACTGACGGGGGATTTCAGTAGTGTTTCGGTGGTTAAAGCCAAACAAGGCAGACAAAGCCATCTCTATTTGAATGCTAAACACACTATGGGGAGAGAGGGAGCTAATCTGACTATTAAATGTAGGTAATAACAGGAGACATTGTGAGTAAAGCCCGCCTCACACCACGAATGACGCCTGACAGACAGGCCTGTTCTGCACACAGACAATCCTAGGGGAAACTTTTGTCAGCAGTGTCAAGGGTAACACTTAATTTATTGAATATAGGGGAAACACTACAGACATGTACTGACTCGCACTCCATAGGAAACATACACGTTACCATGCAAACCTGTTTGACCAGTGTTCTAGCTAGAGAGCAGGCCTTGTCAGCAGTCTGCATAACACAGACGGGGCAGGAAGGAGAGGGCAATGCGGTGTCTCGAACTCGCAAAATAAATGTAGCATCATCATGACTCGCAGTTCAAGTCCAGTGTTCCTCAACCACACAGAGCGATGTCGTCGATAGTAATACTGAAGAGGGTTGTGCTAACAGACATAACATGAAAACACCAGCTGAGTATAGCAGAGGGGCTATTTCTCCATTTCCCTTCCAGCAGGTTCTTAAAACCAATGAGTCCCACAAATGCCAGTGCGTTTTGGACTTCAAACCCCTTTTAAAATATTCGTGGGCTGTACCATCGGATTCATCTATTTATTCTGAATCTAAAGACACCAACCATTCGTCTGTGTGATTAACGGTGTTTAGGAGACAATAGCCGATCCCGAAAAGCCCCAGGGCCAGGTCTTAAGTCTAGAGTCTGAACGGTTTGCGCTACAAACTATATCAAACAAGCACGCACATGTAACATGTTCTGCTTCATGACGCTCACAAGCTACACAAGTCATTGGAAGGTAAGGGGTTCTTCTACATAGGAAATCCCACGACAGTGTCTTTAGCTCACATAGTTGCTGTCAAACTCAAAAAAAGTTGTCACTGACTAGTTGGACATTCATTTCCTACTAAGCAAACACTATAAATACATTTCTCAGATTTGCTTTGGCGACCTTATATATTTTGACATTTGTCACTAAAACTCGTGAACGCACCAGGTTGTGTCAAATTGTTTTACAATGGTTTACATTATGAGTCTAACTGGATCACCACTAGCCCTGAAACCAGATGAAGTCCAAAGTCAGGGCCACAGGCCAATATATGCGCGAGTGATATGTAAAGCACCTCCATAGCAGGTGCCTTAGCCAGCAGGTAAGGTAGCCTTTCTGGGAATGCCCTTCTCTAACGGTCTAACGGAGGAAGAGAGGGGTTCTGGGAAGTAAACACTGACAGCGCTTTAGTAAATGAATCAATGATGTACATTATGACAGGATCCCTCACTTCATTGGTTTAGAGAGTTAAAGATGCACTATGGAGAAATAGCTCTGCCATTTCCTGGTTGCTCAAATTGTAATAGTTCCCCTAATTTCAGTTTGTGACAAAGCAAGCTAGTGTAGAGAAATATTGTATTTCCAGCCATTTGAAGCAAAGAAATAGCACAAAGAACAGATCTACTGCTTCTTAGACTTGCTTTCAAATGAGAGCGACAGATATAACTTTTCACACATTTCTATGTGAATTTGGTCAGTGTGTCCAAAGGTTACATTTCGCAGCTTTAAAATGTACGTGCCTCTCCATCTGAAAAACAGTCTGTTTATCCATAAAAAATGGTCCGACCAGGGAGAATGGCAAAGTAGTTGTCATCTCGTGACACCCACCACCCAAAGCCAGGTAATGATGCTCTTTTTGTGTTACTGACCAATTAGCAAGAGATCCTAGCGGACTGTTTAATTAAGTTGAAGTAAATCGAGATGTAATCATCCTTACCAGTTGCAATATTGTTTTTTACATTTCTATGAAACACACAGCTCTGTAACATTCTTAGGAATCTCTACATTTACTTTTTCCCCAAAGGTGGCTACTGGAATAATTTATAATAGTGGATCAATTCTTACCAGGCCTGCTTGTGATTTGAGAAACTGTGGGAATTTACCACAGGTGTAACTAGTATGTACTCAATCTCAGTGCTGCTAAGAGACAGAACACTCAACATCTTATTTTCACTGGAGGGTACTTTCAACACTAACACACAGGACTGTTGTAACCGATGCTCTTTTCAAACACTGAAAAGTACTCCTAAATCAAACCTGTGCGTGTTTATTGGGTGTGTGTACATTCGATTACCCATTCCCATCAGTGGAGCGTCAGCCGGGCCGGCATGTGCCAGGAAGTGACTGTGAGTGCACACTTCACAAAAGAGCACCGAGGGTAGGAGGTAGAGGTTGTCTCTTGTAGTCTGAGAGCAGAGCCTAAACACCCCAGTGAAACCTGACCCATACAAAAACACACTGGGTTCACGCTGTAAACCACAATGTTAGCACAGCCAAATGCCTCCACATCATGGCCCTGCTAGCTAGCTGTCCATGTGATGACTGCAGGAAATCATATCCACGGGCATCAGTGAGCGAATGCTCTGCATCTGTCCTGGCCTTGTCAAACGTTGTTTAAATGGAGAAGACAGTTGGAAGTAAAGAGGGAACTAACCAGTAGAACATTTATAAGACACACATGACAGAATCAAAACCTCGTCTGCTGGAAGAGACGCTTGGAGGTAGCCTCCATGCTGACTGTGTTCACAAGCTCAGGCTACAAGGAGCGACTGTCCCCCGGCAGTAGAGACTTTCTCCAACCGCAAGGCAAGTGAAGCAGTGCCCTATGCGCCTCACACATTCTCTTCAATTTAGGGCACCCATATGGGGCAGATTACAGGGCACTATCTATAGATTAACTTAATGAACCCACCCTGAGCAGCAGGGATACATATGGAAACATTAAGAGCAGAAAGAATAGTGTCCATATGCACCAGCCTAATGCTAAAATAATAGAAGATTTCAAGAGCCCTGGCTAGCGGGTAGAGATGGGCAAAGCCGTTCTCAGAGCACGACCAAAAAGGAACCAATGACGTGCCCCGGCCCCCGCCCCAAGAGAGCCCAAAACCAGAAGACGAGAGTGCAGTCTTGTCGGGCCTTTGTAAGAAACATAAATAAAAAGGGAAAATAGTTCATTTAAAGCACACTGGGGTTGCTCAGAGAGCCCCCGGAGGCAGCGCACGGACCAGACCTCGCAAGTACAAGATCAACAGCTAATCTTGAGAACAGGGGGAGAGAAGGGTTCCTTCTCTTTTTGGACGTTCCGAGTTTTCGTTCCCCCCACCACTGTTCTCATGACTGGTTATGGTCAAAGGACAGAGACACTGTTCTCTGCTGCTAGACCTCTCAGCAAAGGTACCAGTACTCATCTCCAGAATCGCTGAGTATATTATTGGACAGGTTGAAAGCATAGGTCACCATGAACCATAATAGGTTAGCTTAAACGGGTACAACAAACAGAATGGTGACAGCCTACATTAAAAGAACGGAAACTTCAGGGTGGCTATCCTTGTAGCCATTTCTGTGGAGGAACCCCACCACCCCTCAAAAAAGACAACGTCTTGCTAATGGCGTGTGTCATCCATATAACCAGTCTTGAGGCCGACACTGCAAAGTCTTCTGACAAATAATGCAATATGACCACAACGCATTTTAGGTATTATTTTACTGTCCAATCAAAGGGAACATTAAAGACTTCCACCTGATTAAAATATGTTAAACCATTATGCTCCAACCAAGAGTATTTCGCCAAAAAGAGTATCCTAGCCCATGTATACAGGTTCTCCTATCTATTAGAATGAAGTCACACAATAGAAAAACATTCATACAACCTAATGAACCTGTGACAGCTTCCAAACCCCATCTCCCACCCATAGTACAGTTCAGAAAAAGGACAGAGGGCTTTTTCCATACTTTAAAAGGCACTGTACTTCCTACTGATACAGTTGGGGGTCATTGTGCAGAGCGCTCCAAGCTAACTTTAGCAGCACTCCACATCAAGGAGAAGACACTTGAGGACCCCTCCCACCACTTCCTCTGGCAGGGCCCTCCGATGGCAAACAGACTCTGGAACAGTTGTAAGACGATAGATCCCAGATTCACACAACCAGTAGGCCTAGACAACATAAAGAAAAAGAGTCAAAGCAACAAGTCTGATGCAACAGATCAGAACGTTTAGATTCAAAATGTTGATCAACTTATTTCTTTACATTATAGGAGCAGCAATGTACACAATTCAGTAGGCTACACGTGAATGTTTGTTCCATAACGGAATTAGCAGGAAACACTTGTCACAAGGGCACTGCACATGCAAGCGGTTTCACGTGACAGATGAAAATATCCGTTAGAAATTTAGAAAGAGAAGTAATAGGTTACTTTGAGGCAAGGTAAGACGTATAATCATAATATGTATTAAATAACATTCAGGTTTAAAACAATTTGGTATACGTTTTCAAAATGCATACGGCCTCCAGCTCACTGCAAAGCAGTGTGTGACGTTCTGATGAAGCCCGTCTTCTGTTGCCGTTTGACGCCACGTTCAAAACTGGGAACTATGAAATCCGACTTCAGTGCCGGGGGGGGGGAGATAAAATAGCAGGGACTAGGAAAAATCATTTTGTAAGAATACCCAAGTCGGAATCTCCGGCCTCTGGATGCATGTAACAATTCCACGAAATAATGCAAATTAACCTAGAGACTGATAAGCATGACATATTAAATATTTTTACAGACTGGTATTTCCATCAATGAATAGACTAAAAATAATTATTTTGCAATGGGACTCCTCACAGACAATTGGCCAACAAATGTTATTTATCGGCTTTAAGTTATTTTAAATAAATCAGACAAAGGCCGGCTATTCCCAGCTAACGGAAACCCTGGTATCAACCCACCAAGCAGACAGGTCTACAACTGGTCATTCCAACCACTAGTAGCCATGGCTAGGACCCTGGGTATTTCCCGACAACATGACTTGTACCAGTGTGGCTCAGTTGGTAGAGCATTGCACTTGCAACGCTAGGGTTGTGGGTTCACTACTGTAAGTCGCTATGGATAAGAGAATCTGCTAAATGACTAAAGCAAATGTAACGTTACCAGGATCATATCAGGGCCCTAACTGTAGGTTATATTGTGGGTTCCTGATCAGGAAACATATAGAGCCCTAGGTATGGGTGTTGGCACATCCAGTGCTGGTTTTAGAAACTTTTGTTTTTGCACAGGAATGAAAATAAACAAAACACTGAGTGCCATGAATGGAGAACAGTGTGGTGACTGAGCAGCTGTTTAAACCCATAACGACAGAGCGAGGCCTGAGTCCCTCTCCAGGTGGGAACAAAGCCCCAGCACAGCCACCAAGCACTTTGAGCTCTTTGAAAACATGACATCAAATGACAGCATTATCAGTCACAATATCAACACCATAAAAAAAATATAACGGTTGTATTTTTTTCTGTAGCAACTATCACCATTCTATCATTTTGTCAACCGTCTACTCATGTTTCAGATAAGCCTCACAGACCTTTTGAGAAAACAAAACTGGTCATCTAATTTCAGAGGAGAGCGAGAGATTAAGGCAGTGCAATATTTGAGTAGCTGTCAGAAATAGCTAAACATCCATCATGGGCCTGGCTTTAAAATATCCCGTGTATAGCCCAAATATGCCCGCTGGCTTTTTGAGTCAGCAACTAAATGTAATAACAGGAGATGGACTCTGTGGAGCCCTTGTTTTCTTTTTGGAAAAGACCCTTTACTCCCTTCGAAAGCAAAACGTATGGAGACAAAGCAGCTTCTCCTGAAGACCAACACGGGCCCCTTTCTCTCCCTCACAACCTTGCTTCCTTTCCGCAGCCACCTAGCATATCTGCAGCCAAGCCACAGTCTAGCATAGCAGTGGAGAACTTCCCAGATAAGTAATATGCCGGGGCTCAGAGCTTCGAGTGACGCTCTGGCCACACCTACTGGGCCATATCACTGGCTCAAAGGCACGCAGTCACTTCCACAAAAGGAATTATTTCTTACCGTGTGTGTGTGTATGCTCGCAAGAGAGAAAATTAAAAAAGAGGGAGCAACTGAGCGAAAGTGTGTGTGTGATTTAAAAGCACAAAGCTACTGCAGGAGGCCAGAAGAAGGGTTGGCGCTGCGGGCCAGCCAGCTGGGTTCCTCCACTAGATGAGCCCTGTTGGGAGCAGTAACCCGGCTGCACAGAGAACTCTGCCTCCACTGCTGCTGAGGATGACCATATATGGCTCTGGGATTCCCATGGAAAAAGGCCAGGATTGAAGCAGAGGGGGGGGGGGGGGTCCAGGGAGATTGTAACTATACATTTCGGCTTTCGCTCTGCAGCCAAAACAATAGCCCTGCTTAAGAGCCAAGTTCGTTTCCATGAGCTGTTACTGTCAGTGGTCCAAGGAGAGGGGGGCGGGGCAAATTTGTTGGGGGCAACGAGGTCAGACGGCCACAGTAACACGAGTGTGAGTCTAGCACAATCTCTTTTAATACCGTGCATTGTGGGTTAACCTACAGCCATGAGCAGAAAATGCTGATGAAGCCTGTTTATGTCATTCTCCAGGCAAGCACTGCCTGAACTCCAGAGGTTAAAGGGACAGTGTGTATGCTTGTGTCTGCCCGCCAGGCATTCAAACGATCCATAGCCATTATGGTTGAAAAATATGGATCACCTCCATAGCCTTTGGAATAAAGGCTCCAGCCGTTGTGCCCTGCGCCACCATCACCTCCACACGTGAAGCTGAACTCAATGTCTCACATAGGACCATCATGCACATTATATTGCCAATCTTCTTAGGCCTAGCTCACGAGACAGGATCTCTTTCGTTCCTGGTATCGCCAAAAGGCTGCTTTTGGGAAAGAACGAGTCAAGACAGAGGCATCAAAGTGATTTCCTTAAAGATCTAAGCCACACCGTAGTCAATGAGGAAACAGTTTACACAATTAGGAGGGTTGTCTTGGCTCTCCAATATAAGAGGGGCATATATTGCAGACTGGGCTTTCAAGTAGGAGAGGAGCTGGGTGTATGTTCTGTGGTGGTGGTTATGGTGTCAAATGCTGGGTAAGGAGGGGGGGGTTATAGTGATAAAAGCAGGCATTAGTAGATGAAGCCGTGCTCACTTGTGGAGCCTCGACGAGGAAATGAGGAAAATAAACAAATACTTCCTGTTCCTCTGCCTGAAAAGTCTCTCCAACACCCCCATCCCCCACTACATCCTATTCCCCCCCCCCCCCCCCCCCATTTTAAGAGAAACATTCCTGTCCGTACTCCTGCCCTCAAAACAGACGACAGCAGAGAACACCTTTAATTAGCCAATGAAAATCCACATGAGGAGTCCTGAGCAGAGACAAAAGCTCTGGTGGAGACTAGGGCGTTGGGATTTCCAAAGGCACACCTAATCTCCCTGAGCCTCAGAAAATGTCAACTACATTGGAACGCTCACATGAATCTCCAGTGTGGTCTGAGGAGACTAAATTAGACTAAAATTACTGGTACACCAAGAGTTCTATCTATTTTGTAAATGTATGCTAAACGGCTCATTGCTTGTGAAAGAAAGAGTTCACTTATTTGGATTGAAAAAGTTATACTTCTAGATTGACGTTGTTGTGCTTCCGACTGTAGCCTCCTTTGTCCAGACAGGCACATATACAGTAGGGCAGTCTGCTTATTTTTGGTTCATTTAATTATTACATTTGGCAGGCTATCAACATCTGGGATAAGTGCTCAATTAGAGACTTAACCAGACAATATTCACGCTCCACAAAATGTCAATCAAGTCTACAATATTAGGAAATGAACAGTGAAAAATATGCAAACGGTGACATTGAACCAAAATGTCCACTGATTTAAAAAAGTACATTTACCTTCCAGTATATTCCTGTTAGAGGTCGACCAATTAATCGGAATGGACGATTAATTAGGGTCGATTTCAAGTTTATGACAATCGGAAATCTGTATTTTTGTGAAATCTTTTTTTTTTTTTTAAACACACACACCTTTATTTAACTAGGCAAGTCAGTTAAGAACACATTATTATTTTCAATGACAGCCTAGGAACAGTGGGTTAACTGCCTTGTTCAGGGGCAGAACGACAGATTTTTACCTTGTCAGGTCAGGGATTCAATCTTACAGTTAACTAGTCCAACGCTCTAACCACCAGATTATATTGCACTCCACGAGGAGCCTACCTGTTACACGAATGCAGTAAGAAGTCAAGGTAAGTTGCTAGCTAGCATTAAACTTATCTTATAAAAATCAATCATAATCACTAGTTATCACACATGGTTGATGATATTACTAGTTTATCTAGTGTGTCCTGAGTTGCATATAATCGATGCAGTGCGTATTTGCGGAAAAAGGACTGCCGTTGCTCCAACGTGTACCTAACCATAAACATTAATGTCTTTCTGAAAATCAATACACAGAAGTATATATTTTTAAACCTGCATATTTAGCTAAAATAAATCCAGGTTAGCAGGCAATATTAATCAAGTGAAATTGTGTCCCTTCTCTTGCGTTCATTGCATGCAGAGTCAGGGTATATGCGATAATAAACATTTTGTTTTCGAAATGATAGTTTCCGGATTCAACCATATTAATGACCAAAGGCTCGTATTTGTGTGTTATTATATTATAATTAAGTCTATGATTTGATAGAGCAGTCTGACTGAGCGGTGCAGCAGCAGGCACGTAAGCATTCATTCAAACAGCACTTTCGTGCGTTTTGCCAGCAGCTCTCCGCAATGCTTCAAGCCTCTCAACACCCGAGATTAGGCTGGTGTAACCGATGTGAAATGGCTAGCTAGTTAGCGGGGTGAGCACTAATAGAGTTTCAAACGTCACTCGCTGAGACTTGGAAAAGTTGTTCCCCTTGATCTGCAAGGGTAACGCTGCTTCGAGGGTGGCTGTTGTCGTTGTGTTCCTGGTTCGAGCCCAGGTAGGGGCGAGGAGAGGGACGGAAGCTATACTGTTACACTGGGAATACTAAAGTGCCTATAAGAACATCCAATAGTCAAAGGTACATGAAACACAAATTGTAGAGAGAGAAATAGTCCTATAAATACTTTATTAACTACAACGTAAAACCTCTTACCTTGGTATATTGTCTCATGTTAAAAGGAACCACCAGCTTTCATATGTTCTCATGTTCTGAGCAAGGAACTTAAATGTTAGCTTTCTTACATAGCACATATTGCACTTTGACTTTCTCCTCCAACACTTTGTTTTTGCATTATTTAAACCAAATTGAACATGTTTCATTATTTATTTGAGGCTAAATTGATTTTTACTGATGTATTATATATTAAGTTAAAATAAGTGTTCATTCAGTATTGTTGTAATTGTCATTATTACAAATAAATAAAACGTTTTAAAAAAATTGGCCGATTAATTGGTATCTGATTTTTTTGGTCCTCCAATAATCGGCATCGGCGTTGAAAAATCATAGTCGGTCGACCTCTAATTCCAGCTCTGAATAGTTTCCTACTCTGGTCTGTTCAGCAGTGTTAATGACACCACTAAATTACTGTACCTAGAGATACTAAATAAAATCAGTGGTTTTGAATGATGTCCAATGCCTGCAGCCATCAAAACTCACAAACCAAACACACGGACACGCAGCTCTAGTCACTGCCACTGCTTTTACTCTGCAGTCAAATACACACGCACAGTACACACACACCACAGACTATAATTAAAAGCCTCTGTCAGCACAACTGCACACAGCAGTTTCACTGGCACATAGTTACAAGGCTGGTGGTGGCTCAGTACAAAACTAGATCCATCGCAGGCTGAGGGGAAGAGGCAGACTGGTTAGCCTGTAAAGGTAGCTAAAAAGAGTTTGTTGCGTACTGGGTTGGTTGACTATAGGCAAGGCAAGTAGCCCACTTTGAAACCACATAGGGGTGTGAAGCCTGTCACATCTAGTAAGTTGTAGGTCCTTCACTCCTACTCTAGACCTACATCTCATGGTCCTTCACCTAGGCTGTAATCAGGGCTTTACCTCAGGGATCGCGTTTGAGTTCAGATATCTACATTTTCAATTGGCATTTTCAATATGCAGACCATCAAAGAAACTGATTTTAAACAATTTCACCTGCATTTTACATTGCTTACAACAACAAAAAGTCCATCATATTTCTAATGTTTATTATAGAAAGAATGTAACTTCTCCCTCCCAGGACAACAAAACAGACTCTGGGCTTAATTGTCCTCCCGCTGCATAAGACATAGGAATTCACAGTCTTCAGCGTCCAGGTGTTTTCAGTTCAAAGGCATGTTATAAACCCACACTCAGTGAGGCATATGACTGCTGGAAAGCAAAGAACCCTGGGATAGTTTAAAAACCAATCTAGAGCAGAGAAGACTGCCACAGGGTGAATAAAAACAGACACGCTGCTGAAGTCATCCCACTAACATTTTGCAGCAGCTCAATACTATGCTAAGGCCCAAGTGTGGACGGAGATGTGGGGCAGAGGGGTAGGAAAGAGAGCAAGAGAGTTCACAAAATGTACTTGTGGGAGAGGGTGGTACACAGGTGTGGATGAATGGTAGCTTCTGGTTTCAAATCAACCGTGACTTTGCCTTTAAATGTATAGCCGAGTCTCCAGCTTCATTGTCTCGTCTTGATCATGGCCGACATCCGCAGAGCACCTAGCCTATCGGTAACTAATGTGTGACAGGTCAAGTCCGTCTCCACATCCTGCCTGGCTGTCACGTCTGTCTGAGCACATGTGGCAAAAGAGGGTCGAGTTTACACCCCTGCTGAGGAATTCTACCTACAACCCCAGGTGAACCAGTTTCAACCTGCGGTGACGCTGGTCTTAAATACTTCACAGTTCCTACCAATCGAGCCCTTTCAAATTAAAGCATCAAGAAATTGGGTATCAATATGTCTCAAGAAAATGTTAGTATTTATGCCTATATTTTAAATGTGTTTTATTTGGAGGTAACATCGAGTCATTTTTCCAAGAAAATCTGAAGTTGAACAGGCATGGAAGGTGTCTGCTTTCTAATTTGTGTGACATTGCGCAAGGAAGCCATGCAGACGTGTCATGATCAGCAGACTACCTGACATGTTGAGAAGCAGCCGAGAGCAACGACACAAGGACTTCCTGCACTTGATTATAGGTTTTGTGGAAACACTTCAATGAAAACTTAGACAGGGCCCGTCTGACAGAGCAAGACCTACCAATTATAAACAGGTAGAATGTGCAAGTTCTGTGAGCTTTTCTAATAATACAGTTGTCACAAGCCAGAGGCCCGTGACGGTTATGCTGATGATTCAGAGGCAACGTTGAATCAACATTGGGTTGGGTGACCCGTAACACTTGAATTATGTTATTAATGCACTAGTGTCCATAAAAACTGACAAGCAATCGACTGCTACGGTTATGAATACATCACTGTATTTGCCATTAACCTTTCTACAAGACAGACGACTGAACGCATAAAGTAATACGATTCAGATTTTCTTCATTCCATTCTATAAATAACTGAGTGACATTAATGTATTCTCAATCTGCTCTGTGCATTATAAATGCATGAATCACTGCCTTTGGGAATGTCAATTAGAAAGCCTAAATTTCATCTACAACCAAAAAAAAGGGGTGGTTGAAATATTTTTCTTATAATAGAGGATTTCTATAGTTCCTTTTCTACCAGAGGTACATCAAGAGCTTTAAATAGTAACGGCTAAACTCACCTCAACCACCAAAGTAGTGTGGATTTTTACAAAGGTCTCCAAAAACGACCAAATGTTTAATGTCTTAAACGGTGACGAATTCTCACCACGATCGCATAACAAATAAGGTCATCCAGCTGCTGTACAGTACCCCCTTCACCATAAACCAATGGCTACAATTACATTTCATTCAGAGCTGCCATTTGTAATGGCACTGACCTTTGGTAGGGCTAAACAGCCTCTGTTGACAGGGCCCAACACCAGAGGCAGGGGTTTCTGACCATTCCTCAGAATGGTTTCAACAAAGGAAGTGGGGCATTCCACTGTAAGAGTCCCATCCGCCACAAACCAAACAGTGCCATGTGCTGTGTTCGCACAGCGCCTGCATACCCAGTCCACTGCCAAACAGGCCACCTCAAACTTTGGTTTAGGGCTAGGAATAGACACCTTCAATGAGAAAACCGGCTCGGAGTGACATTGAGTGACAGCTACAGGAAAAGGTAGAGAATGATGTCTATCTTCTGGGCCTTGGTATGGGGGTGAAGAAAACTGACTGAAAGTATTCAGTCTTGTTCGGCATTCCTTTGATTATCTTCCAAGGTGAACAATGACAAATGTCCCTAGTAATGAGGAACACGGTGCTCCCCGTCATCAAAAGTCACACAGCTCGTTTCACCCCAAATCAACTTAAATTTAGCACTAATTGGGTGGCACTTTCAGGTCCTGACACACAATTCTCATTCAGATCAGGTGATCCGTGGTTAACCAAAACACTCTCCACTTCCCACCAGGGTAAGTGAGTTTACAGCCTTAAGAATAAAAGAGTGCCGCATGACTGGTGAAAGAAATGTTCCAGAACATAATATTTCAGCAATAGGATCTGTGTGAAGACAACACTTTACAAGGCCAGACCTTCAGAATATATCAGGTCAACAAGTACATTTTCCAAATTTAATCAAGAGATTCAATTCAAGCAACAAAAACATCTCAACACCTCTACTGAAAGTCGAATCTATGCTTCCTGCCATGAGACAGCCCCCCCCCGGCTCTCATTGGCTGACTGGGAGCCTCTGCCACAGCTGAGAATCTCAGGGTTGGGGCTGGAGCAATTATGTAATGTGTTAATGTAACTGGTGCTGCTTTGGATGGAACTACAGTGAGGGCCTCATGCACTGCTGTCTGCATAGGTTCCATTTCAAGATTCATGCAGTCCATGTGATTCTAAACTGCTGCTGGCTACTCTGCTCAGTCAGTGGTTATGTAACTCCGTATGTACGGGAATCGGCCGCCAAGCCGCTAGCAACTTGGCATGAGACGTTGCCATGGTTACATTGTTAGAGTTCACACACCGATAGTGAGGGCGTGGAATGTAAACTGATATGGTAAAAAAAGTGAACTGTTGGCATTTTATCGAGCCTAACCCAATGATGTCGTAAAACCTTCACCGTGACGTCAAAACCACAACTTACAAAAAGCTATTTTGATGATCCAGTAAAAATGTAATCCTTTGACAATAACTGTACCAGCTAGACTATATACACTAAGTGCATTACCAATGATATACAATGTGGATGACTCAAGAGAAAGGCCAGATATGGGTGAATACGCCTGTTGTTTCCCTGTGTAGGCCATGCCTGCAAAGTATGCAGCAGTCAGCTGGGTCCTGGCATTGCCTTGGGAGCGGCTGGCAGGCAGGGCAGAAACAGGAGGGTAGGACTGTGTGTGTGTGTGTGTGGGTGGGGGGGGGGGGGGGGGGGTTAGGTGACAGCTGAGGAATGCCTGCTCTGCTCTCCCTTTGCCATGGTTTCCACCAACTGTCATGCGAGGAATGCACGGGCCAGGACGACAGAACCGGAATGCTACCCATCCAGTGCATATCTACAAACATCTTTCTCCAGTCCTGCCCCCTCATTCACAACTCCCTGTACCTCCTCTCCACCCCTCACCTCTGGGGAGCAACTGTGTGGAAAGCGTTACAATTCTGGTTTACAAATTTACTCAGTGGTCCTAGAGGGCTGCAGGGTGTGAGGGCTTGTGCCCCAGCAGTAAAGACGTCAGCATGCTTCAGTTCGGCTGGTGCCTCGTCAAACTCAGGTAGCCGAACGAGTGTGCTCACATACTCCCTTAAAGACTTTCGCATGAAAACCTAGAAAAAGACGCCGTAGCCAAATATTCAGAATTAATCTAAGAATTGTATGACAACTCAAATTTGACATTCATTTTTGCCAAGTTCTTAGTCACACAGTTTTACATCTAAGAGGTTTGATTCAGTACTTCATGGGGGGGGGGGGGGGGGATGTGCATTAACTTCACTAGGATAGGGGGCAGCATTCGGAATTTTGTTTGAAAAGCGTGCCCAAAGAAAACTGCCTGCTACTCAGGCCCAGAAGCTAGGAAATGCATATAATTGGTAGATTTGGATAGAACACTAAAGTTCCCAAAACTGTTAAAATAATGTTGAGTATAATAGAAATGATTTGGCAGGCAAAAAAACTGAGAAAATCCATCCAGGAAGTAGTTTTATTTTATAGTTCTATTGAATGCCTTTACAGTACCCATTGACTTTGGACTCAAATTGCACTTCCTATGCCTTCCACTAGATGTCAACAATCTTTAGAAATTGTTTCAGGCTTGTATTCTGAAAAATGAGGGAGTAAGACCTCTGAATGAGTGGACACTACAGTGTCTCATAGCTTTTTCCATGCGCACAACCGAGTGTGCGCCTTTCTTGTTTACCTTTTATATCGACAACGTTATTGTCCGGTTGAAATATAACCGATTATTTAGACTAAAAACAAGCTTAGGTATGATTATAAACATCATTTGACATGTTTCTACAAACTTTACAGATACTATTTGGATTTTTCATCCGCCTGTTGTGACAGTTTGAGCCTGTGGATTACTGAAGAAAGCGAACAAAGAAGTATTTGGATATAAAGAGACTATCAAACAAAAATAACATTTATTGAATAATTAATGTCTGAGTGCAACCATATGAAGATCAAAGGTAAGTGATTCATTTTCTATATTTCTAACTTGAGTAACTCTACTTGGCTGGTTACTGTTTGTAATGATTTGTCTGCTGGGCACTGTTCTCAGATAATCGCATGGTATGCTTTCGCAGTAAAGCCTTCTTGAAATCTTCTCGAGCTGACAAGGTACAAATCTGTCGTACTGTTCCGAGGCCATCATTGAAAATAAGAATTTGTTCTTAACTTACTTGCCTAGTTAAATAAAGGTAAAATAAAAAATAAAATCTTTAAACCTATGTATAACACTTATGTTTTATGAAGTTTTATAATGAACATTTCTGTTTTTGAATTTGGCGCTCTGCAATTTCACTGGATGTTGGCCAGGTGGGACGCTAGTGTGGTTAAGAAAAACAAGTAATCTTTTATTGAAGAATCCCTACGGTTGGCCAATCAGACGAAGGGGCGTAGTCGCCAGCTTCAACTTGCCTCCAGAGGGGAGAAAATTGTTTTTTTATGTAAAAAGTGCCCAACCAGCCGAAAAAAGTCCAAAGCGTCACAAAATGTTTGTGCATATATTATCACAACTATTCCGAACTGGTAGCATGCGGAAGCCTTAACACACCCAATTCTGATTAACAAAGTTTCAAATCAACCAAATAGGCCTAGTCCTCCAGGTCCATAGTTAAAAACAGTGGTGGTCATTCACAACAAAAGGTGAACATCAGAGGCCATTGTTCAGTGACTAGTAGGTGATCTCTGTTCCACACTGACAAACCCTTTCAAGCCAGACTGTCCACAAACTCCAAATGCATGCCAGGCCTCCAGTACAAAGCTAAGCGGTCCAGAGTATGTGTGGCGGTGACTCATACCCAAACTTAGAATCATCTCCACAAACAATCTATACTGAGAAGAACTGATGCAGGTGGTATTTATAACCTGGCACTCAGAAGTGGCGGGAGTGCAGTGCAGTCACTGCACCCAAGGAGGAGTGAGTGACCCTCCTTGTAAAGCATTGTTACAATCAAAGCTAGAGGTCACTGCCTTGTCACAAGGAAGGGACATGGTTCAGGGCATGTCAATGGCCGCTGATGTCATCAGCACCCGACAACCCCCATAAACAATTGTTGCAGATGAAATAACAGCTCTACAGCTGAAACTGAAAGGAGACTTGCCACTCTACCATGTCAATTAGCCTACACTGCCTGGCTGGTCAGTGGTCACTCGGGTACCTGCGTGGTAGTAGCATTAGAGTTATGTTAAAGCCACAGTAGTCTCACGACTAAGCCAATTATTACAGTAGTGGTGAATCGTGGCACAATGATTGACTATTAATAAAAAGGCTAGTCAAACCACTGGCAGGTGACTAACCCTATACACCTAATAAAGATATTTCTGTGGAAGACTTGTTAGGGACCAATGAAAATATGAGGCTTGTTTACAATGAATGGGGGGTGGGTAGTGGCGTATTGGGTAGAATTGACTTACTGTTTGGTTTAGTTCCATTCAAGACCGGGACTAGGGTGCATTACCACTACTGGCCTCCTGCTAATAGGAGGGGGGTCCATCCCACTTTGGGAGAGTCATTAACCATTCATTCTGACAACTGATTCTCTAAGCCAATTGGCCCTACTCCTTGAAGGCAGAGATTCCTAATGTGGATAATGATTAGCAAAGCAATCAGGGACAATTAACGTGGCAACCAAAACAAAGAGGCAACCCAGACTGAGCCACATTAGATGGGGGTTAGCAAAAATGTCATTATTCAAATGGTATCAAGATATTTTTAACAGCAAATATGTTTCAACGTGTTTTTTTTTTTTAACTCTGCGAGGTTGGGAAAGTTGTATTTGGCACGTGTCCAATCAAATTAGATTTGTCGGATATCTGGATTACATGCATTTTGTTACATTTTTTAAAAACTTGAACACTGCTGCACGAGGGAGTTGTGGAGGTGCCGGTGAGATGGGAATGAGCAGACTGAGGCAGAGAGCGATGCTACTCATCTACAGCAAAGACTACCTAGCTTGTAAAAGCCACAATGTTATTTATCATCCCATATAACAGCGCCCATCTTGACTGGAGTAGCCTAGAGAAGCTAAGCTAGCCAACTATAGCTAGCTAGGCTAATTGAGGCCACATTTCACTCACATAATTGTATTCCATCTTGCATTGCAATAGTGAACTCCCCATCCATTGAGCCACTTTGATTGGACAACAAACACCTGAATGCTACCAGTCTTTATGGGGAGAACGTCATAAAAACTACAATGAAAGGTTTGTTTTTATTAAATGTATAATTTGAAATGTCATGGTATATTCTTGCATGTAACAATGTCACATGGATATTTCACATTTAGAAAATTATTTCAGTGTTAATATAGGCCTATACATTTTTGGGGCCCTAAAATGAATACTCAAAAGTATTCTAATACCAACGTCTGTTCAGATATTCAAATAACAGTGCACATCCCTAAACCAAATATCTGTTGGTTTGAGCAAACCAACATCAGCCTGATCTTCCTGAAATCCTAGGATTAGCACGCTAAACGCCAATCTCTAATTTGCCGTCAACTCTTTTCCAAGACCCTGAAGCCAAGGATCACATGCTGGAACACAAACAAAGCTGCTCCAAGTCTCTCCAGACATGGTTAGATCTCCAACACCGCGTCGCAAATGCTTTCCTAACTCTGCTTGTCCCTGGAGCGGACTCTGGTCCAAAAAAAGGCAATGTTTTCACCCAGTGAGCATTTGAAAGGAAGCCCAACTCAGTCACCCTAAAGGCAGGCTGATTAACCTCTCTGAGATTAAATTAGACAACATACGGTGAGCGCTACATAAAGTCATATTAAACATTCATGAAAATACAAGTGTCTCACATGGGTCGAAAGCCTAGAATCTTGCTAATCCAACTGCGTTGTCATATTTAAAAAAGGATTTACCGCGAAAGAATACAATGCGATTATCTGAGAACAAAGTCCCATAAAAAAAAAACTATTTCAACCAGCACAGGCGTAACATTACAAATTGCAATAAAATAAATAGTTTAGGTTTGACGATCTTCCTGTTTGCAATCCCAATGCTCATTGTTACACAATTAAATGGTCTTTTGTTTGATAAAATACATTTTTATAGCTTAACACGAAAATTTTTGTGAACCGCTTGTTTAGTGAATCCCGTCGCATTCCATTTGACGACACATTCGATGTAAATACACACACTAAACATGACTTTTCCAGTCATGTTTGGTTTCATTGCAATCAACTGGTTTGTTTGTTTGTAACACAACCAAACCTGATTGGTCATTTTGCGGGACGTATTGACTGACAGAAACCGATTTGAAGACAACAAGTAATGAAATCGTTGTGCACCAATGATATGACCACTGTTTCGTTGATTGACTGTATTTTAACCCAATGACCACTGATCGTCTTGAAATCTAGCTGGTAGATAGCCAATGAGCTGAGGTAAACGGCAATATGTAATGTTTGTGTTGGAAGACCAACCCATGTAGTAAACTCCGGCGTAAAGAGGGTCATTCGCCATTGAAGATTCATATCGGAAGGAGTCACGCATGTTACGCACAGCATTGTTTTGGTAAAGCGCATCTTCAGCTGTTTATATATCAACCAGTATGGCGATTAAATCAGGGAAAGCTAAATCTAAGTCTAGATATACAGATGTAGACAATTTTAGAAGAAATTGAGCGGGAAAGTGAGACAGATTGTTGTTACACGTTGGCTATACATTGTGGGTGGGGGTGTTTGTATGTATGATTATGACCCATAGCCTGTTTGTGTGTATATATACACGTATTGTGGATTAGAGGGAGCATGGCCGAGATGTGTGTGTGTCTGCCGCCCCACCCCCACATGAAATAGCCTATTTGAGGCTGTTGAGAGGAGGGCAGGCCCACGACAATGGCCAAAGTGAAATGGAGACAGTAGATACAGCTGGTCTGTTGTAATATAATAAAGACAGTAGATCTAGCAGGTCTATAATAATATATTCAATGTTATGTTCCCTGTACTCTAAATCAATATATATATATATATATATATAGATAACAGGGCTCATATGTGAAACTATTCTAATTGAACATTTTATTTCTCAGTGACACCGACTTCAAATGGGAGCCCCCAGTGCCAAGGTGTCCATCCCCCACTGAAGCTGGTTCATCCAGCTCCTGCCACAAGTGGTGTTCATCTGCCCAAATGTATTTCTGCAGGCATGGATGTGCCTCAGGGCCAAAAGGGCACAGCATGGAGGCGTTGCTGTGTTCTTTGCAAAAGTCCCCCATCACCTGCACCACATGCTTGGTGACCCTCTGCTTTACAGCAGAAAGATACTGCTATGGCACCTGGCATCAGCAGCACAATATTGTGTAGAGGACTGAGGGTCTTCCAAATATTGAAAGTGTTATTTTGTAAATGTATATATATTTTTTCATGTTTTTTCTCCATTTGGGGTGGGGGTGTTAGAATACGATTTTGGTATTTTGTATATAGTTATGCCATTCAAAATGGATAACTTCACCAATTTGGCCACATTTGGGCTACTTGTGTGGGACACCTGGGTGACTTCATGATAAATGTCATGTAGCACACTCATGTTGGAAGTTATATTTCTGAAACTTTGCACAAGTACCGTTGCCCTCTTATGTTTTTCACTGAAATTGTCCCCATCATCCTATCTGAATGTTTGTTTTGTCTTGTTCATTTTAAATATGATACAACAATAAAAATGAAAAAACTTGTGTTTTTTTCATTGTATTATCTAAACCAGATCTATTGTGTTATATTCTCTTACATTCAATTCACATTTACACAAACTTCAGTGTTTTCTTTCAAATGAAACCATGAATATGCATATCCTTGGTCCTGGGCCTGAGCTACAGGCAGTTAGATTTGGGTATGTCTTCAGGCGGAAATTGAAAAAAGTAGGGGGTAGCTAGCTGTAAGAGGTTAAGAGTAGGGCTGGGCGGTATACTGTTTTTTGCGATATACCAGTATTGATGCACGGACCAGTTTGGGTTTTTACTTTACCTTCTATAACAGTATTTGAATGTTTGTTTTGTTAAATGTGATACGCAGTGTGTAACGTCCATTTTTATAGTTTACTTCGCAACTCGAGTCATCCCTTTATGCCGCATTCCACACAGACCTAGCCCCGGCTCCTGTCACTCAAGGAGCACATTTGTTGTTCCTCCACCACGAGACACTTGTGTTCAGTCTGCATGGTCAATGCAGCACTGTTGATGACAACGATGCAGTTGTCACTTTGCTTCTTAATATAAATCTACTACCATTCTATAAATACACTATTAGCTTGCGTTTCTTACATCTGCAAACAGCTAGTTTGTCTTTTCTTGGCAAGTTGTTCCTAAATCTTGTTAGCCGCTAATGCTAATCACTAGCTAATAAATGTACTGAGTAAGAGCAAGTGTAATTAGCCATACAGCCTGATAATACCATTGATGGGGTAGACCTAAATCAGCATGTTTGTGCAACAGTATTTTCGAAATTAAAGAGGAATACACAAAGCAATAATATTTTAGCTGCATGAAAGAGCTAAGAGAAAACATTAAATGTAGCCAAAGATTATAGGGTCCCTTAGGAAACACCTATCAACACTTTAGTTCCCACCCTGTCACAATAACTCCTCCCTGGCATTTTAATTAATTGTCATGTCAAACACTATTAAAAGTGACCACTATTATATTCTAACTATATAATTAGAATAGACATTCTATTTCCATGATTCCAACAGTTAGAACAAAACACTTGGGTTAAATTGCAAGTCAAATTGCAACATTTGGTTAAAAATAAGGTCCAGATTGCTTGCCCATATCGTGGCAGTGTGGAAATGATCTTAAACGTAGAAATGTATGAAAATGATATTTTTGGGGTTGAATTGAACAGTATAAAACAATCAGAATTGAGAAATACCCATTGAAATCACTTAGAATGTTTGTGTTGCCACCCTAGGGTCACTCACTACTCAAAGCAAATTTAGAACTTGCATTATTAAAAAAGTGTTTTTATACTGTCAAATAACGTCCATTTTTATTAAAATACAGTGATAATATTTTTGCCATATCGCCCAGCCCTAAGTAAGAGACATGTACTACTAGTCTAAATGTCTAACAAGACAAAGTAATTTGTGTGAATTCCCCCACCCCAAATTAACTTGTAATACAGCAGCATCTATTCTAGAGATATGGCACCACTTCCACACCCCGAGATCAGCCTTGGGGGATATAGCCTTGCCCGGCAATAACAGTTTATAAAAAGGTGCACACATCACACTACTTATGAGAAAGAGCAGGTGATGCATCACTTAGCAAACAGGACATCTGGGTGATGAGATCATTGTAGATGTAAGGTTCAAGACACTGAGTATGCAAGACTTCAATAAACCATGATTCATTCTGACTTTACTAAAACGCATTTGGGGAGCCAGGCAGGCCTACATTTTCTCAATTTTGCATTTACGCCAGTGTGAGAACCGTTGGACAATTAACATGTTACAATGACAAAACAATGGCATGGCGTAAAATGTTAACGTGCAGTATCTGTTTTAAAAACACTTTTCCCTGACTTAGAGGAGTTCTGGCTTCCACAGGCACTCTGTTTTGGTTGTCAGTATTCAAGGTAACAGGCTGGTGCTCCACCTGCCATAACATAGGCTAAAGTGTTGACTAATAATATTAACAGCCCAAAAACCTAGGATTGGCTTCTTTCACACAGCTGAAAGTGACAGGTATTGACATGTAAACCTCACATCTCTCAGAGAGAATGTGTCAGCTGTTATCTGACTGCAGAACAGTTTACTGTGCAGCAAAACCCATGTCAGTAATGCAACATTGCAATCCAAACATCTGCAGGATATATGCTAGCTAGCCTAATTCAGAGCCAATAGCCAATTCCAAAGTGTAACAATCTTTATAAAATGAGCATATGATTCTAATTCTGAGCATTTACTTAGTGTTAAGCTAAGAATGATAGTTAGCTAGGCTATTTTAAAAGTAGACTTTCCTAACTACTTTGAAACAGCACAAGTTGATGATTGCCAATCCATGCAGAGAGCTTACAATACAATTACACAGATCTATGCATAGCTATAGCCTCCATATATCACAATAACTAGGATGTGCCCACCTTACAGCAGCAACAGAAACTAGGCCAAATGCATTGTGATACATGTGTAATCTGTAGTGTAGTGTAATATATATATATATATATATCACACTGGAAATTACAAAATGTGGGTACAAATTGTAACGTTATCAAATTGCTACAATAGTATTTTTAAATAATAGGAGTAGCAACATAATGTCAAAAGACTTGGCTACTGAGGCTAGTAACACGTTAGTGGGCTGTTGTATGATAATTGAGTTAGACTGGTTAGTTACATAATGTTTCTTGAAAATATAAATGTGTCATGACTGTAGCTCGTTAAATTAGTCGTCCTGCCCTTTAGTCTAGAGACTGCGGCATAGCTACAGTAGCTAAACATATTGTAAAATATTGTTGCATGTTACCGTTTCGAAGTGATCCAAGCTGACATCTGAATTTAATTTGAATGGAGTTTTACTGCCAACCGACTGCAGTCAAGCTTATGCTTGGTAACGAACAGTGCCACTGCACTGGCTAGCTAAACATTCTTTCCACAGGTTAGCTAACGTTAGTTGTGCTAGCTTGCTACAAGTTGGCTAGCTGGCTATCAACTAACAAAAAAGTGTTACTTTTCTGTACTTCCTATTGACTCAAATAACACAATTGGCTGCAGTTTTAACCTCGCCAACGACTAATAAAAGGGTATTTGTTAAACAACAATACGGAGTTAAGATATCTTCCATAGTTTACACAGGTTAGCCAGAGCAGGGCGGCAGATCAGTTCCAATAATGGTTTGCAGATCTGGGCTGTGCCTGTAACTGGCTGACGTTAATTAGCTATGCTAACTGCACCACCCAAGTGGCTGGTTAAATGTTAGCAAGCAAGCCAACGTCATTCTTCCTGACTATTGGATGTTTGAATCAGTTGCTGATAAACGAAAACCAAATAGCTAACAATCCATATAACATTAGCTAAGCTACGAATGCATTTAAACATACCTAGCTAGCTCAAACAGGATAGCTACCAATCAGATATTTTATGAGTTTAACCACCCCTTCGCTTCTGATCCAATTCAATCAACACAGCCCAACAAATGAAATGGCCCTGTCTCGTCTAAAAAAAAAAAGACGGGCGTGCTAGGTAAACAGACTGTGCTTTAGCAGGAATTACTCCATTCTCCATTACTGTGGCAGGAGGTAACGTTAGCTACGATCTTTGGCAAGACATATGGTTGTCGTGCTCTTGTATGGGAAGTGTCTAGGCTTATAGCTGAAAAATACAAACCTGGTGGAGGGCAGTCAGACCGTCTACATTGGCGTAGTTGATGTCAGCACCCCGGTCAATCATTCGAAGCACCTCCTCGGTATCGCCGCTTGAGCAGGCAGCCAAAAACACGGCGCCATCGTCGAACTTCACCTTTGCCTTCTTCTTTTTCAGAATAGGAGGCTCGATGTCTGTCTCCGACCCTAACCACCGTTTCAACTGTTCGTTCCTTTTTTGCTTGGCGTCCGCCATCTTCATCCCCTCCTGTCTCGGGCTTCTTATCTTTCTCCGAGAGAGGATATACTTTATAGTGCCACTATCCCACAGCGCACTGGGCGTGGGAAGGGGGGCCTGAGAGAGCGTCTGGATTTGTTTTCCATAAACTCGCGAGACAAATCAACGTCACCTCAGGATCTGCAGTATAACGTCATCATCAGCAGATGAAGGGAAAAGGAGGTTTTACATTCCTTGACAGGGTTAGAGTGTTATCATTTATTATCATAAATAAGAGCAATGAGACCAGCATAATGTCGATTTTATTCATTGTGAGTTCTATCAGGATGGCTTCCAGTTTTTTTTAAGGGTTTTTATGGTGACTGGTCAAACTAAGTCAAAACATTTGAGAAAATAGGTATTTTATTTCAAATAAAATAAAATTGTATTTGTCAACAGTGCAGTAATATCTAACAAGTAATCTAACAATCCCCAACAACTACCTAATACACACAAATCTAAAGAGGTGAATGAGAATATGTACATTTAAGTATATGGATGAGCGATGGCCGAACAGCACAGGCAAGGTGCAATAGATGTATAAAATACAGTATATACATGTGTTATGAGTAATGTAAGATATGTAAACATTATTAAAGTGGCATTATTTAGGGTGGCATTGTATAAAGTGACTAGTGATCCATGTATTAAAGTGGCCAGTGGTTGGGTCTCAATGTAGGCAGCAGCCTCTCTGAGTTAGTGATGGCTGTTTAGCAGCCTGGTGGCCTTGAGATAGAAGCTGTTTTTCAGTCTCTTGGTCCCAGCTTTGATGCACCTGTATTGACCTCACCTTCTGGATGGTAACGGTGTGAACAGGCAGTGACTCGGATGATCTTTTTGGCCTTCCTGTGACATCGGGTGCTGTAGGTGTCATGGAGGGCAGGTAGTTTGCCCCTGGTGATGTATTGTGCAGACCGCACCTGCACAAGGCGGTGCAGTTGCCGTACCAGGCTGTGATACAGCCTGATAGGATGCTCTCGATTGTGCATCTCTAAAAGTTTTTCAGGGTTTTGGGTGACAAGACACATTTCTTCAGCCTCCTGAGGTTGAAGAGATGCTTTTGCACCTTCTTCACCACACTGTCTGTGTGGGTGGGCCATTTCAGTTTGTCTGTGATGTGTACACCAAGGAACTTAAAACTTTCCACCTTCTCCACTGCTGTCCCTTCGATGTGGATGAGGGGGTTTATTTATTTTCTGTTTCCTGAAGTCCACGATCATCTCCTTTGTTTTGTTGACGTTGAGTGAGAGGTTGTTTTCCTGACACCACACTCCGATTGCCCTCACCTCCTCCCTGTAGGCTGTCTCGTCGTTGTTCGTAATCAAGCCCACTAATGTTGTGTCATCTGCAAACTTAATGATTGAGTTGGAGGCGTGCATGGCCACGCAGTCATGGGTGAACAGGGAGTACAGGAGGGGGCCGAGCACGCACCCTTGTGGGGCCCCAGTGTTGAGGGTCAGCGAAGTGGAGAAGTTGTTTCCTACCTTCACCACCTGGAGGCAGCCCATCAGAAAGTCCAGGACCCAATTGTACAGGGTGGGGTTGAGACCCAGGGCCTTCAGCTTGATAATGAGATTGGAGGGTACTATGGTGTTGAATGTTGAGCTCTAGTCAAAGAACAGCATTCTTACATAGGTATTCCTTTTGTACAGATGGGATAGGGCAGTGTGTAGTGTGATGGTAATTTCTTAGATTGGTAAACATAGCTCCTTCATTCTTTTTTTCAGCTGTTTATTAATAACGTTCAAAGAACATCATCCCTATTCATATGAAATTACCAGAGGAAGACAATAACAATTAAATAACATTGGCAATAGAAATAGGCAATGTTTTACCAACAGTGGTAAAATGGTGTAAAAGGGCACAATCCCCAAAAGTAGAACTTGCAGATTTTTTAAGGTAGCACATTGAGCATTGCACGCCAACGTCTCAGAAAAAAAAGCTACATTGACGTTGCAGAGCCAATATCAGCCGACAGGCAGGCCACATACTGTGCAACACAGGCCAGTTAAATGCATGTCTCATCTAAATTATTTCCGGAGCCTTTTATTCATCAAGGATGAGGTGCTATTACATTGTTTTTACATTTAGAGTTATTTGTGAAGCCCTAAAAAAACTCAAAATCATCTCACCAGTGATTAAAATGCCAGATGAAATTACATCCCAAAGAATGTTCAACTGGGCCTTTAAATGAAATGTGACCATGGTCACTTAATCAGACTTTGAATTTTCAATAGCTTGTTTACAAAACAACCACTGGTTGAACAAATATGTCTCTATTTTCTACTTAAATTTCTCTGTGGTAGTTTCACTGTAGTATCAGGATATTAATATGTTTAGTTAGTTTGTGCCCATCTGTGTCAGCTGTGCCACTCCTTCAGAGGAGCCATTATGGAGAGAGAGAGACTATTGTCAATGAAACATTAGCTGGCCAGTCCATGGAGATAATTACATTAGATATGAGAGAGACAAGTAGAAGCCTTTTACCATGGATGCTTTTAAGCACCGTGGGTCGATAGGAAAACATTTAGTGACTAGTGTGCAACAACAACTTATCTAAAGGAAACTATTGACTTCCTCCTTGGCCTCAAATTGGATTGGAAACCCAAGGGTGTAAGCCATGGTATGGACTGCTTTGTCTCTCAGTAGTGTTTGTGTGTGTGTTTTGTCGGGGGAAAACACCTTCATTGGCAGATGCCCATGTGTACGTCACAGGGGTGTGGTTTTGCTTCCTTGTATGCTGGTTGTGGAGTTGTTTCTAGAGGCCAGTTCCTAGGCAGTCATCATGGAGCATGCCACAACGATTTAAATGGAAGTGCCATTTACTGTCATGTTCATAATGATAGTGTTTCTGGTTTTGAGTGCAATAATTGTTGGTCTAATTGTCCTGCTAATTCTGGTGGGAATGGCTCCTGGATCTCAAAGTAATTTATTTCCTACAATATAGAACATCCCTGTGTATAAAACAAGTGGGGATAATAGTGATACAGATACATATTTCTTAAGTTGGTTTCCCATTATGGGCTGCTTTAGTTTAATCTTCTGTAACATTGCTTGACACAATGCTTAATTTGTAAATGGAACCCTCTAGTATCTGTCAGCAGCATTGTAGATGTTGTTGTGCGATAAACCCGCCTGACTCTGGACAATCTGACAAAATCTGACAACCTGAGCCAAAAAGCCATCCAAGCAAAGAAATTATCCAAAACATTTACACAGCTCCACCCACATGAGTTAAACCTCAAGACAGACCGACCACTGTGAGGACAGAAGGGTTGACGAGAGAGAGAGATCTCCTCTGCAGATCCAACCGGCTGCCACTTCTTTTCCCAACCCTGGTCCCCCCATCAGATTCAGTGGACGTCCAGCAAGGACCAGAGGTGGAAAAAGTACCAAAAGTTAAAGTCACACAGTACAATACAACTTGAGTAAAAGTCCAAACTTTTTGGGATTTAAAAATACTTAAGTATCAAGAGTAAATGTAATTACTCAAATATACTTAAGTTTCAAAAATAGAAGTAAAAGTATAAAACATTTCAAATTCCTTATATTAAGCAGACAACACCATTTTCTTGTTTTGAAAATGTATGGATTGCCAGTGGGACACTCCAAACCTCAGACATTTTTTACAAAGATACATTTGTGTTTAGTGAGTTTGCCAGACTATAGGCAGTAGGGATGACCACTGGATCTCTTGATATGTATGTGAATTTCACAATTTTCCTGTCCTGCTAAGCATTCAAAATGTAACAAGTACTTTGGGTTATCAGGGAACATGTATGGAGTAAAAAGTACAATATATTTTTTAGGAATGTAGTGAAATAAAAGTAATAGTTGTCAAACATACAGTTGAAGTCGGAGGTTTACACACACCTTAGACAAATACATTTAAACTCAGTTTTTCACAATTCCTGACATTAAATCCTAGTAAATATTCCCTGTCTTAGGTGACTTAGGATCAACACTTTCATTTAAGTATGTGAAATGTCAGAATAATAGTAGAGAGAATGATTTATTTCAGCTTTTATTTATTTCATCACATTCTGCAGTGGGTCAGAAGTTTACATTCATACACTCAATTAGTATTTGGTAGCATTGCCTTTAAATTGTTTAACCTGGGTCAAATGTTTTGGGTAGCCTTCCACCAGCTTCCCACAATAAGTTGGGTGAATTTTGGCCCATTCCTCCTGACAGAGCTGGTGTAACTGAGTCAGGTTTGTATGCCTCCTTGCTCGTGTAACAGTACAAATTTAGACCGTCCCCTCGCCCATACCCGGGCGCGAACTAGGGACCTTCTGCACACATCAACAGTCACCCTCGAAGCATCGTTACCCATCGCTCCACAAAAGCCGCGGCTCTTGCAGAGCAAGGGGAACTACTACTTCAAGGTCTCAGAGCAAGTGACGTCACTGATTGAAACGCTATTTAGCGCCCACGCTAACTAAGCTAGCCGTTTCACATCTGTTACACTCGCACATGCTTTTTCAGTTCTGCCCACACATTTTCTATAGGATTGAGGTCAGGGCTTTGTGATGGCCACTCCAATACCTTGACTTTGTTGTCCTTAAGCCATTTTGCCACAACTTTGGAAGTATGCTTGGGGTCATTGTCCATTTGGAAGACCCATTTGCGACCAAGATTTAACTTCCTGACTGATGTCTTGAGATGTTGCTTCAATATATCCACATAATTGTCCTGCCTCATGATGCCATTTATTTTGTGAAGTGCACCAGTCCCTCCTGCAGCAAAGCAACCCCACAACATGATGCTGCCACCCCCGTGCTTCACGGTTGGGATGGTGTTCTTTGGCTTGCAAGCCTCCCCATTTTTCCTCCAAACATAGCGACGGTCATTATGGCCAAACAGTTCAATTTTTTTTTCATCAGACCAGAAGACGTTTCTCCAAAAAGTAC
This sequence comes from Oncorhynchus mykiss, assembly GCF_013265735.2. Taxonomy (NCBI): domain Eukaryota; kingdom Metazoa; phylum Chordata; class Actinopteri; order Salmoniformes; family Salmonidae; genus Oncorhynchus; species Oncorhynchus mykiss. The sequence continues at coordinate 58,757,614 of NC_048579.1, read as the reverse complement.
GATCTTTGTCCCCATGTGCAGTTACAAACGGTAGTCTGGCTTTTTTATGGCGGTTTTGGAGCTGTGGCTTCTTCCTTGCTGAGCGACCTTTCAGGTTATGTCGATATAGGACTCGTTTTACTGTGGATATAGATACCTTTGTACCTGTTGCTTCCAGCATCTTCACAAGGTCCTTTGCTGTTGTTCTGGAATTGATTTGCATTTTTGCACCAAAGTACGTTCATCTCTAGGAGACAGAACGCTTCTCCTTCCTGAGCAGTATGACGGCTGCGTGGTCCCATGGTGTTTATACTTGCGTACTATTGTTTGTATGTGGTACCGTCAGGAGTATGGAAATTGCTCCCGAGGATGAACCAGACTTGTGAAGGTCTAAAAACAATTTTCTGAGGTCTTGGCTGATTTATTTTGATTTTCCCATGATGTCAAGAGTAGAGGCACTGAGTTTGAAGGTAGGCATTGAAGTACATCCTCAGGTACACCTCCAATTGACTCAAATTATGTCAATTAGCCTATCAGAAGCTTCTAAAGCCATGACATCATTTTCTGGAATTTTCCAAGCTGTTTAAAGGCACAGTCAACTTAGAGTATGTGAACTTCTGACCCACTGAATTGTGATACAGTGAATTAAAGTGAAATAATCTGTCTGTAAACAATTGTTGGAAAAATGACTTAAGATTATTTGTGTCATGCACAAAGTAGATGTCCTAACCAACTTGCCAAAACTGTAGTTTGTTAACAAGACATTTGTGGAGTGGTTGAAAAACAAGTTTTAATGACTCCAACCTAAGTGTATGTAAACTTCCGACTTCAACTGTATAAATAGTAAAGTAAAGTACAGATACCCCCCAAAAAATACTTAAGTAGTACTTTAAAGTATTTTTACTGAAGTACTTTACACCACTGGTGAGGACAGACTTTTCTGTTTATTTTTTATGTTATTGTTTTTTAATTGAAAATTAAAACATACAATCTACTTGCAGTGAAGTCGCTCAACATTTACATTACATTCAGTCATCTAACAGCTGCCCCTCAACCATCCGAGACCCCCCCCCCCCCCCCACAGCCCCCCCCCCCCCCCCACCCCCCAGAAGGAAAATAAAAATACAAAATGCAATAATTCCAGTCCTCACCCCCAAGACCCCTCCGCCCCAAGCCCCCGTCCCCCAATGCACCAGCAACCAACAAAATTAACAAAAGAGAAAAAAGACAAAGGAAAACAGAAAATAACAATGCAAAAACTAAAGACATCAAGGACAACAAAAATCATAACAGCAAGGCCAACTGAGTATGTTTGAATGCATGTATAGCACTATTTACGCGTGTGTATGTGTGTGTGTGTGTGTCCGTGTATGTGCACGTGTGTGTGTTTGAATGAGAGTGTGTAGTTACATGTGTACACGCGTACAAACAGCTGCTTGGCATCAGCCTCAAGCAAACATTGACAGTCATTTTATCCCACTCCCACTTGTCTCCAATTCCACATCCCAACGCTCAGCTTCCCTCGTCCCATCCCACCTATCTCTGCTGGCCACCCTCTTCAGATTTCTATGCACCATACAGTATATCTTTCAATAATGCTGTGATGTTTAACATAAAGTTTGAATCTATCTAATCGAATACTATCCACAGATTGTGAGTTGAAGATAAATACTTTTAGAGCATTAGTATGTTAGAAATTGACTGACCAAGTCTCTCCAGATCTCCCAACAATGCTATTTCTAGGATCAAAAGCTTAACATTAATCTAAAATTGATCCTAGAAATAGCATTGTTGGGAGATCTGGAGAGACTTGGTCAGTCAATTTTTAACATACTAATACTCTGAGACCAGAAACAGACTACCTGAGGTCAAAACCAAAACAAATGGTATATTGATTATGAATCCTCACAACAAAATCTGCAGAGCTGCGATTATTGCATGCCCCAAATACTCAACATTTTGTTGGTGGCAAGTCTTGAACTCCTACACCCACACTGTACCATGGAATCGGTATATCAAAAATCTCTTCCCAACTATTTTACAATCTGTATGGCACAGCTGTCAACATCCTGGTCCTCAAATGAAACTGGTATACTTTCCTATTTATGCTAATTTCATTCCTCCGCCAGTTTGGATCCTTCATATTGGGCAGGCAGACCAGTTCCATACCACCTCCCGCTGCCACCTGCATCCTCCATTTTTGGTGTAATGATGTAATCAATTGGTTCTAATCTTTGATTGAGCAGACCTTCCCATTCAATTCTGAGAACTCCATGAAAGACATAAATCTACCATTCCAATTTACAATATCATTTAAAAACAAAATACACTTTTCAAACATATTTTCTATAAATACAGGTCTTCTATCAACCAGCACATTTGAGTTCAGTCATAATATTTGTTGTAATATTTGTTTTATCTTTTCAGGGGGATGAAATAGAAATTGTAACCAGCTCTGCAATGCTTGTTTGAAAAAGAGAGATACTTTGAAAAGGTAAAATGTTCAATTCATTGAAAATGAGACATGGCAATCTGCACAAAGGCAAAAAGGCTATTTTTAAACAGTGGATGAGCTTTTCTTAGTAATCTACTTGACAACAATTTAGGGTTCAAGTAAAACTTTTGTATAAGTGAAGCTTTTAGAGATATGTTTAGTGCTTTTATATTTAATAATCTCAACCCACCCAGTTCATATTCATTATATAGATTGGCATGCTTTATCTTGTCTGGTTAAGCATCTCAGATAGAGCTAAATATTTTCTGCTCATATGATTTGAAAAACTAATCATTGGGTGTAACGATCGTCTGAAGAAGTAGACCAAGGTGCAGCGTGATAAGTGTTCATGATCTTTAATTCTCAGAACACCAAACAAAAACAACAAAAGGAATAACGGCCGCCACGTTCTGCCAGCTTCACAGAGCTAACAATCAAAAAAAAATGCACGATCCCACAACATAGGTGGGAAAACAGGCTACCTAAGTATGATTCTCAATCAGAGACAACGATAGACAGCTGCCTCTGATTGGGAACCACACTCTGCCAGAACCAAAGAAATACAAAACATAGAATGCCCACCCCACATCAAACCCTGACCTCACCAAATAGAAAAATAAAACGTCTATCTAAGGTCAGGGCGTGACATCGGGAGTAAGCAGAGTCATAAGTAAGTGAGTAAATTGAGATATGACTAAGAAGTTAATCACTGCAATTTTCCCATAAATAGACAAGTATTTACCTCTCCATGGTTGCAGGATCTTGTCTATTTTTAGTAGTTTTCTATCGAAATTCATTGTGGAGAGATCATTTATATATATTGTGATATGAACACCAAGTATGTCTACTTCACCGTCAGCCCATTTTATAGGTAAACTGCAGTGTAATGTAAAAATTGTATTTTTTAAAGATTCAATACGTAATATTGTACACATAATTAGGTTTAAGTCCAGAGAGAACAGAAAAGAGGACTGGCCACCCCTCATAGCCTGGTTCCTCTCTAGGTTTCTTCCTAGGTTTTGGCCTTTCTAGAGTTTTTCCTAGCCACTGTGCTTCTACACCTGCATTGACTGCTATTTGGGGTTTTAGGCTGGGTTTCTGTACAGCACTTTGAGATATCAGCTGATTGAAGAAGGGCTATATAAATACATTTGATTTGATTTGATTTGAAAAGTAATCTAGATCTTCAATGAGACAACACAGGGATCTAGCTTGCTGACTTAATATAAAACGTGAGTCATCGGCACACATAGATAACATTGTTTTTAAGCCTTGGATTTCAAATCCTCTAACATTGTTATTTAATCTGATTTTAATAGCTAGCATTTCGATGGCCATAACAAATAGATATGGTGACAGAGGACACCCTTCTTTAACTCCTCTTGAAATTTCAAAACTCTGAGAGGTAGCTGCTATTGAAGTGTAAGTGGCCTCCAGTTTTTTAGATAGATTATATTTGCCATCTAGGTCTTTTTTGCCATTTAGGTCTTTTTTGCCATCTTTTTTTAATCATAAGGAGGACAGACTTAACAGTAATTGATTTCTGCAGACTCAGAGCATAAATCAGCCTCCTGGTTGGACCGACGCTGAGGCGTGGAGGATCTCTAGGCCAGGAGAACCCGTGGGAGGCCAAGATACACAGAAGGGGGATCAGGCCCAGTTCATCCTGATTTACTGGCCACCCCTCAAACCAAAGTCTATGGTGCAAACAGCCATCAGGAGATCCTGGAGGGAGGTCTTTTGTGTTTAGTCACAGGGGAGGTGGAGCACGCCAAACGTCTGTGGTGTCAGGATGATGGCTAAAAGGGTTTTATGTGCTGATATCAGGAGAGCTAGTAGTGGAACGTGATGTGTAAGCTGCTGCTGGGCATTGCAGGGTGCAGACCTCCCCGTAATGTGATGGACAGTGTGAGTGAGTTCAAGGTACGTGTGTTGGACGGCATTGATGTCTGTAGTGTTTGTATTGGAACACTGACAATCTGTCAGCGTCTGCGTATTGTTCTTCTCAATGTGTTAATGGAGGTGCTCAAACTCAATGAAATCATCCTACCGAATAAACACACACTAGAAATGTGTCAAATGTGTGTCAAAATCAACTTCAAAAGTTCTTGCTACTGCTTTCAAACATAGATTGTCAAGCCAATAGTGGAGAAATTGTATATCAACCTTAAAGCAGGGCCCCTCTCCTACCTAAACACCTTACTGTCATCGGTTTATGCTATTACTATACATAACATGCAGCACCATACTGTATGTGAGACTGAACAGCTACACCTTTCCCACGGGTTAGATTATTAAGATCCAACCATTCATTATGTAAGGATGATGTCACGTCAAACACAGTAAATCCGTTTGCTTGTAATAAAATTTGCAGGGATCATTGGTAGCTTGAGCGGAACATAGAAGACAAAGTCTGCGATGCAGGCAGAGCCAAGCATGGCAGTGAATTGTCTCTCTCCACAAGTCAGGTACCACCAAGAAACCATCTGTGGGTGTAATACAGAGCCAAGCTCTAGCTATCTTACAGCCAAGGCCTTCTGAGACATCATGGTGCTAATTTGTTACAGGCTTCTGATTGGATGCCTCAGCAGAGAAACAGTAGACCAAGGTGAATTAATATCCACTCTCCACCGCCCCTCCTTCTGGCCTGTACTTCCCAGCCTGCCAGGTCCTGTCTGTAGTCATTCGCCACAACTGCCATAGCCCCTCTGCTTGTCTAACAGTGGTCATTTGCTCCCTGGGGCAACCATGTGATCCGTTATCCAACCACATCAGTTATATGACTGTTGCGTTCTGTTTGGCTTTTCCCATGTGGACTAACCTACCTCTTGAATGTATAGTAAATGTTTAGGTGTCTTTTCCTTAAACATTAAACAATTGTGTTTACCACAATGCTCACGTGGGCCATTAGTGGCTGCCTCAACTGCATACAGGCCAGTCCAGTCATCATGTGTCACTGGGAGTGAAGGAAATCCAGACGAACTCTGTCCCTCATTACCTTTCACTTCGATGTCAGAGGACTGTTTGCTGTTGTTCCTGTTCCTCAAAGAGGACCATGATTAGCAGCCCATAGGAGTGAACAGGTCAGCTGTTTGGTAGAGAGAACCACCAACACTCTCTTTTTGGCAGTGTCCATTGACATGTTAGTGACTGAAGTCTTAAAGACATCCCAGGGGCTTGTTGTTTGTGTGTGCTGCTGTGTGATCTTCTGTGAGAACGGTTATACCTATGACTGATTCCTCAGGGGAAGCTGGTGTTTACTGTTGTAATTGAGTGTTTCTGAAGCAACTGTTCCCTGATGTGGTTTGTAAAACCAGATGAGGTGAGCAGTCTAAGAGCATAAGGGATAGCTGACTGAGGCCGAGGGTGGAGGACTATATAATATTGTGGACTGTTGTGAGTGGGATGATTGCTATTGCCTGTGGTTGTTGTGAGTGGGAGTGAAACTGTTAATATATTGGACAGGGTTAAATGATCAGATATTGCACTGAAGATGAAATACAGCTTAGTTAGAATCCTTCCAATAAATAACTGACTACCATTGACAGTAAAACGGTCTCTTCAGACATATTCACTAACAACAGTAACATGTCCCAGAAGGTAACTGAGGCAGCAGCCACTCAGAGCTGGGTGAGTGTGGACGAGTGAGCACCATCTGAGTGAAGCCAGGCGCCAGGTGAAGCCACTTCCTGTCGCCCACTGCCTGCTGCCGCGGCGACGTTGGCGCCTGTGACATACACTCAACTCCTCCCAGAGCAGAAAACACAGACTGCAGTGCTATCATCCCCACTGATAGAAATAGTCCTGCTTTGATGTTATCTGGGATGCGAAAGGCGATGGCAAGAAATGCATAGATAGTGCCGGCTCAGACCTTAGCCTCTTCAATTAGTCACTGTCAGATTTTAAAGCTCTCCTCCAGCCCCTGGTATCAGGTGAGAGTTAGCAGGTCTGCAGACCGTGTCGCTCTCGGGCCTGCTGTTTTGCAATGGGCAAAGTACATGTCATCACATTCCCAGAAAAGCACAGCATGACGCTTAAATAGGCAGCAGGCCCAATGCAACCGTTCCTATACATCTGTGCTCATCCACGTCTGTCATTGACAAATAGGTCCTACGCCTCTACTATAAATATTCAAAGTATGTTACATGTGGAACTTTGAACCACCATGAGTTGAGCTGAGTTGGCTGAGGCAGTGTGGTTAGATTCTGTCAGACCCTCCTCATTGAGTAGAGTAATAATAGCAAGCCGATCTCCGCAGCAGCCAGTCACATGATTTGAAGTCTGTTGATGTTGTTGTTGTTGTTGTTGTGTGTGTGTGTGTGTGTGTGTGTGTGTGTGTGTGTGTGTGTGTGTGTGTGTGCACATGTTTGCAGAATTTCTATAGAAATCTATTGAGCAGTTTCCCCAAGTAAATGAATAAAATGACTGTATGGTATGTAAGGCTGGGGTTTTAGGTTTGACATTGTGGGTGACACACTTCACACTTCTGTGAGACAAGCTTCTCAAGGGTTGAAGTGTAGTTTATTGCCCATGTCAGTTGTTGATGAGTCCAATCAATTTGAGGTTCACGGAAGACCAAATACAACCAACAACCAAACCATGGAAACACATCATTAAAATAGATAGCAGAAAGGCAGAAGTGGAAAGAATAAGCTGTGGCTAAACTCTCAGTGCAGGGTATAATTGTGGCGCCCAGCAAACAGCAGCAGAGCAGAGACACTGAGGCAGAGAGACTCAGGGATTTGACTCTTGCATCCAGGGGTCAGAGGTCAGACAGATCTGTGATGGAGCTGCCCCCCCCCCCCCCCCCCCCCCCCCCCCCCCCTTGCAGCTGTCCCAGGGCCCCCTTTTTCACTGTGCTGCTCAGAGCCTCCTTATGGGGGGAAGCTCAGCTTCTCTCTGTAGTCTCAGGGAGCTTGTCACTTTGAATTCACGCTCTTGGGATGTCTACACCACTGAGCATGTGGCTTCTTCAACGTAAGGAGCAATTGTTCTCCGTTGTGAGCGGGCAGGCAGTTCTTTGAGAATACCAGCCAGTCTGTCAAATGCATGCCACCTGGCAAAATTTGCTGGTGCGCCCCTGTGTTCAACACGTGATATATCTCAGCGAGAGCGTCCCTCGCCTCGGTTATACTTCCTATGATATGGCTATGGTTTACTGTAATGAATGGATGTATACTTTGCATTACTCTACTGGTACAGGGATACATGTCTCTTTAAGGCAAAGTAGTGGCAGCCTAATAAGACAAGGCTATTGGACTGACCTTGTTTCATATTAAGAGTCTAATAATAGTATGAATCTGGAGCTGTGCAGCAACCGGTAATGGGTTAGAGCTAAGAGCTCAAATTAGTCACTCCGACAGAGCAAACCATGGATAAAGACGCCTGCCTATCCATCGTTTATTGTCATAAAAGGTTAACAACATATAGGCCATTGGTGAGGCGGTGTATTATGGTGATGGAGTGTGCTTAGACTCTCTACCAAACAGCTGACCTGTTCACTCCTATGGGCTGCTAATTATTACCATGGCAACATTGGCACTGGCAGCGTCATCAAGAGCCCAGTGGACAAGAGGCACTCTCAGCTGCCTACTCCTCCATTTGTGTCTATTGGCTTATTTTCTTGCCACTTCCTCATTGTCTGTCTGTCTGTCTGTCTGTCTGTCTGTCTGTCTGTCTGTCTGTCTGTCTTTCCTCCATTTCTCCATGACAGTAAAATATAGAGTAAAATATACCACTGGGACAAAGGCTTTCCCCTTTAGAGTTACTATTGGTTATATCTCCTATCCAGACTCCATTCCATTTAGCCTACCTTCATGACAATCATGTGATGGAAAGGGCAGCCACTTGATCGATCACTCAACCTGAGGGCTGTTGGGTCTTCAACCCTCAGTTGGAACTGAACTCAAACCCTTTTGATGATCAGTGGATGGGAGCCCAGTGGAGACATCTCTATCTAAGGGTTCAAAGTTCACCAGACCAGTCCATTTGCCATGGACAGGACTTCAAGGGAGTCAAATCTGCATGCAGACAGGTTCACGTTTCAATTAACAGGTGTCATATATCTTGTTTCCCATCGGCCTCGTATCCCCCATGACCCCAGAGTTCCAGAGCAAAACAACTAGTTACAGGAAATTAGTATTATCTATCCACAACATTGTAGCCAGTGTTAGTTGACCATCTACAGAGTGAATAGAAGCCCAGACCAAAAATACTGTAGATAGATAGACAACCAGAGCCTCTGGCCATTGAAGACATAATCCTCCTTAAACCTAGTCCGCCATGGTTACCACTGTGGAGAGTTGGCACATGTACAGTGAGAGACCCTCCATTTTACACAGGAAGCCCTGGAGCAGCAGTGTTGAGTGTCTGCAAGATGAAGCAAACAGAATAGACCCTCCAACCAGAGTTATAAATAGAGCTGTGTTCCTCTGTTTACTTAGATACAACTCTTCCCCCTCTCGTTACACTGGAGACACTCATTATTAGCGTTTATGTTGCAGCTCTCCACTCACCAGAATCAGAAGACCAGTGAGGAGGTAAAAATCATGCTCCTGAGCTGAAACAAAACCATTATTTTAGCACACAATACAGTTGGTTAATCAGTTAACACAGGTGGCCTGAAGTATACAATATACACACGTAAAAGGAGATGGCATTGTCATTAACATAGCACGATTAATGCATTCATGTATTACCATAAAATGCAATAATAATTCAATGAGAGTGATTCTGCTTTGGTGAGATGAGAGCTTGGTGTCACAGGTGTGAATATGAATATTCAGCATCTAGGGAAGCTTTGCTGAGACCTGCATTTCTAACAGGAGTAGAATTACTCAGCTGTGTTGACTTATCACAGACAGACGTTCTCTCATTAAACAAATAGAGTGAAATAGCTCATCAAGCTCATTGTAATCCTATTCCAAACACAGCCAGTGTCCCTCTCTCGCCTTGCCCTTCATGACCAGACAACTGTGTTGTACGTCGGCCCTCTGACAGGCTCCAAGGCCCTCTGACAGACTCCACACAGTAACCATTTCAGCTTAGCTGCTAATGGTCAATGATTTTGACCATGGAACTAGACTATGGTGGTTATGTCACCGAGCGGCGAGCTACCACTACGGTTTTCTGGGATGCGCTTTAAATTTAGAGTAACAAATTAGGTCAAGGTCAGCTGAATGTCCAAAGTCACAATAACAGCCTCCTTCCCTGGTCCCACTGCACTGGTCCCACTGGTCCCACTCCATCCTAGGCCCAGAGATAGTAAAAACAAAATGGCTGCCAATATACAATCTATTGGTATGGATGTGCTATTTTCTATACTTGAGAACCGGGATCCCCAACAGCAGCTAGCCAGCTTACTAGCTAGTAGTCAGTTGGCCACTGCTAGCGGTCATCAGCTAACCTTAGCACGGTCAGCTCCTGCCAGTCTGCACACCACGATTCAACCCAGAGCATACCGGACTGCTTTTTCTCCACATCTCTGGATTACTACCGCAAGCTCTGAATCTTTTTGAATCTTTTCACCTGGATCATCGCAGCTGATCGCAGCTGATCGCGCAGATCATAGCTAGCTACTATCCGAATGGATACCCCTGGCTAACGTCTCTGTCCCGAAGCAAGCACCAGTTAGCCTGGAACTAGCCTCTTGCTAGACCCATCTCCCGGCTAGCTGAAAGAGGTCCATCAGCCACTCCTTGGGCTACAATACCTATTTTGCCAATTGGCCTGGACCCATTTTTACTGCCGACACAGATCCCCGCAGATCCATCACGAATGGTCTACCGATGCAATCCGCCCGAGGGGGTTTCAATAGGCTCCTCTGTCGCGACGTCCCCAGAAGCCCCATTTGCTAGCCTGCTAGCCGCGGCCTGCTAGCTGTCTAGAGCATATCGGACTGTTAGCTGAAGAGGTCCATCAGCCAATTTCTTGGGCTACAATACCTATTTTGCCAATTGGCCTGGACCCTTTTACTGCCTACACAGAGCCCTGCCGATGCATCACGACTGGTCTGCCAGCGTAACCGTCCGAGGGGGCTACAACAGACTCTTCCGTTGCTACGTCCCCCTAAGGCCCTTCCGATAGCCTGCTATCCCCGGCCCGCTAGCTGTCTGAATCGCTGTGCCTCCAGCTCACCTAGCTACCCACTGGACCCTATGATCACTCGGCTACACATGCCTCTCCCTGATGTCAATATGCCTTGTCCATTGCTGTTTTGGTTAGTGATTATTGTCTTATTTCAATGTAGAGCCCTAGTCAAAAGCCCTAGTCAAAATGCCTTAGCTTGCCCTTTTGTTTCACCTCTCACACATGCGGTGATCTCACCTGGTTTAAATGATGTCTCTAGAGACAAAACCTCTCTCATCGTCACTCAATACCTAGGTTTACCTCCACTGTATTCACATCGTACCATACCCTTGTCTGTTATGCCTTGAATCTATTCTTCCATGCCCAGAAACCTGCTCCTTTATTCTCTGTTCTGAATGCACTAGATGACCGGTTCTTATAGCCTTAAGAACCTTATCCTACTCCTCCTCTGTTCCTCTGGTGATGTAGAGGTTAACCCTGTAGCCCCCAGCATTACACCTATTCCCCAGGTGCTCTCATTTGTTGACTTCTGTAACCGTAAAAGCCTTGGTTTCATGCATGTTAAAACCTCTTGAAGCTAGGGGGAACTATTTTTTTTTTGTGAAAAATAACGTTCCCAAAGTAAACTGCCTATTTCTCAGGACCAGATGCTAGAATATGCATATCATTGACAGCTTAGGATAGAAAACACTTTAAAGTTTCCGAAACTGTAAAAATATTGTCTGTGAGTATAACAGAACTGATATTGCAGGCGAAATCCTGAGAAAAATCCAATCAGGAAGTGACTCTTATTTTGAAACCCCTGTCTTTCTATACATCCCTATTGCCCATTGAAAGGGATATCAACCAGATTCCTTTTTCCGTGGCTTCCCTAAGGTGTCTACAGCCTTTAAACATAGTTTCAGGCCTTTATTTTGAAGAATGAGCGTAAACGTTCACATTGCATAAGTGGTCAGTTGTTGGCTCTCAGTGTGATTTTTGCACTAAACAGAGAGGTAGTAATTTTTCCTCCTGGTCCTAGTGAAAAGTCAACTGTCCCGGTTGATATATTATCGAATAGATACTTGAAAAACACCTTGAGGATTGATTATAAAAAATGTTTGCCATGTTTCTGTCGATTTTATGGATAAAATTAGGAATTTTTGTCTGCGTTGTCGTGACCGCTATTTCCGGCGGATTCCTAGGCGTAACGCATCAAACTAGCGGAGGTAATTGGATATATAAAATATCTTTATGGAACAAAAGGAACATTTGCTGTCTAACTGGGAGTCTCGTGAGTGAAAACATCTGAAGCTCATCAAAGGTAAACGATTAATTTGATTGCTTTTCTGATTTTCGTGACCAAGTTACCTGCCGCAAGGTGTACATAATTTTTTGCTAGTATATCGATAAACTTACACAAACGCTTGTATTGTTTTCGCTGTAAAGCATAATTACAAAATCTGAGACGACAGGGTGATTAACAAAAGGCTAAGCTGTGTTTCGCTATATTTCACTTGTGATTTCATGAATATGAATATTTTCTAGTAAGATTATTTGACCGTTGCGCTATGCTATTTAGCGTAGTTGATGACAATTATCCCGGATCTGGGAGGGGGATGGTTCCAAGAGTTTAACATCAGAAGCCTCCTCCCTAAGTTTGTTTTATTCACTGCTTTAGCACACTCTGCCAACCCGGATGTCCTAGTCGTGTCTGAATCCTGGCTTAGGAAGGCCACCAAAAATCCAGAAATGTCCATCCCTAACTACAACATTTTCCGGCACGATAGAACTGCCACAGTGGGCGGAGTTGCAATCTACTGCAGAGATAGCCTGCAGAGTTCTGTCATACAATCCAGGTCTGTGCCCAAACAATTCGAGCTTCTACTTCTAAAATCCACCTTTCCAGAAACAAGTCTCTCACCGTTGCAGCTTGTTATAGACCACCTTCTGCCCCCCGCTATGCCCTGGACACCATATATGAATTGATTGCCCCCCGTCTATCTTCAGAGCTCATACTGTTAGGTGACGTAAACTGGGACATGCTTAACACCCCGGCCATCCAACAATCTAAGCTAGATGCCCTCAATCTCACACAAATTATCAATGAACCTACCAGGTAAACCCCAAATCCCTAAACATGGGCACCCTCATAGATATCATCCTGACCAACCTACCCTCTAAATACACCTCTGCTGTCTTCAACCAGGATCTCAGCGATCACTGCCTCATTGCCTGTGTCCGTAATGGCTCTGTGGTCAAACGACCACCCCTCATCACTGTTAAACGCTCCATAAAACATTTCAGTGAGCAGGCCTTTCTAATCGACCTGGAAGGATATTGACCTCATTCCGTCAGTAGAGGATGCCTGGTCATTCTTTAAAAGTGCTTTCTTCACCATTTTAAATAAGCATGCCCCATTCAAAAAATTTATAACCAGGAACAGATATAGCCCTTGGTTCACTCCAGACCTGACTGCCCTTGACCAGCATAAAAACATCCTGCATTAGCATCGAATAGCCCCTGCGACATGCAACTTTTCAGGGAAGTTAGGAACCAATATACACAGGCAGTTAGGAAAGCAAAGGCTAGCTTTTTCAAACTGAAATTTGCATCCTGTAGCACAAACTCCAAAAGGTTCTGGGACACTGTAAAGTCCATGGAGAATAAGAGCACCTCCTCCCAGCTGCCCACTGCACTGAGGCTATTAAACACCGTCACCACTGATAAATCCACTATAATTGAGAATTTCAATAAGCATTTTTCTATGGCTGGCCATGCTTTCCACCTGGCTACCCCTACCCGGTCAACAGCCCTGCACCCCCCCACAGAAACTTGCCCAAGCCTCCCGATTTCTCCTTCACCCAAATCCAGATATCTGATGTTCTGAAAGAGCTACAAATCAGCTGGGCTAGACAATCTGGACCCTCTCTTTCTAAACTTATCCACCGCAATTGTTGCAACCCCTATTACTAGCCTTTCTAAGGTCTTCAAAAGCGAAGTTAACAAACAGATCACTGACCATTTCGTATCCTACCGTACCTTCTACGCTATGCAATCTGTTTTCCGAGCTGGTTATGGGTGCACCTCAGCCACTCTCATGGTCCTAAACGATATCATTGAGTCCGCCATCGATAAAATACAATACTGTGCAGCCGTATTCATCGACCTGGCCAAGGCTTTCGACTCTCTCAATCACCACATTCTTATCGGCAGACTCAGCAGCCTTGGTTTCTCAAATGACTGCCTCACCTGGTTCACCAAATACTTCTTAGACAGAGTTCAGTGTGTCAAATCGGAGGGTCTGTTGTCCGGACCTCTGGCAGTCTCTATGGGGGTGCCACAGGGTTCAATTCTCGGGCCAACTCTTTTTTTTTTTCATATATCAATGATGTCGCTCTTGCTGCTGGTGATTCTCTGATCCACCTCTACACAGACGACACCATTCTGTATACCTCTGGCCCTTCTTTGGATACTGTGTTAACTAACCTCCAGAAGAGCTTCAATGCCATGCAACTCTCCTTCCGTGGCCTCCAACTGCTCTTGAACACAAGCAAAACTACATGCATGCTCTTCAACCGATCGCTGCTCACACCTACCCACCTGTCCAGCATCACTACTCTGGGCAGTTCTGACTTAGAATACAGTGCTTTGCGAAAGTATTCGGCCCCCTTGAACTTTGCGACCTTTTGCCACATTTCAGGCTTCAAACATAAAGATATAAAACTGTATTTTTTTGTGAAGAATCAACAACAAGTGGGACACAATCATGAAGTGGAACGACATTTATTGGATATTTCGAACTTTTTTAACAAATCAAAAACTGAAAAATTGGGCGTGCAAAATTATTCAGCCCCTTTACTTTCAGTGCAGCAAACTCTCTCCAGAAGTTCAGTGAGGATCTCTGAATGATCCAATGTTGACCTAAATGACTAATGATGATAAATACAATCCACCTGTGTGTAATCAAGTCTCCGTATAAATGCACCTGCACTGTGATAGTCTCAGAGGTCCGTTAAAAGCGCAGAGAGCATCATGAAGAACAAGGAACACACCAGGCAGGTCCGAGATAATGTTGTGAAGAAGTTTAAAGCCGGATTTGGATACAAAAAGATTTCCCAAGCTTTAAACATCCCAAGGAGCACTGTGCAAGCGATAATATTGAAATGGAAGGAGTATCAGACCACTGCAAATCTACCAAGACCTGGCCGTCCCTCTAAACTTTCAGCTCATACAAGGAGAAGACTGATCAGAGATGCAGCCAAGAGGCCCATGATCACTTTGGATGAACTGCAGAGATCTACAGCTGAGGTGGGAGACTCTGTCCATAGGACAACAATCAGTCGTATATTGCACAAATCTGGCCTTTATGGAAGAGTGGCAAGAAGAAAGCCATTTCTTAAAGATATCCATAAAAAGTGTCGTTTAAAGTTTGCCACAAGCCACCTGGGAGACACACCAAACTTGTGGAAGAAGGTGCTCTGGTCAGATGAAACCAAAATGGAACTTTTTGGCAACAATGCAAAACGTTGCAAAATGTTTGGCGTAAAAGCAACACAGCTGAACACACCATCCCCACTGTCAAACATGGTGGTGGCAGCATCATGGTTTGGGCCTGCTTTTCTTCAGCAGGGACAGAGAAGATGGTTAAAATTGATGGGAAGATGGATGGAGCCAAATACAGGACCATTCTGGAAGAAAACCTGATGGAGTCTGCAAAAGACCTGAGACTGGGACGGAGATTTGTCTTCCAACAAGACAATGATCCAAAACATAAAGCAAAATCTACAATGGAATGGTTCAAAAATAAACATATCCAGGTGTTAGAATGGCCAAGTCAAAGTCCAGACCTGAATCCAATCGAGAATCTGTGGAAAGAACTGAAAACTGCTGTTCACAAATGCTCTCCATCCAACCTCACTGAGCTCGAGCTGTTTTGCAAGGAGGAATGGGAAAAAATGTCAGTCTCTCGATGTGCAAAACTGATAGAGACATACCCCAAGCGACTTACAGCTGTAATCGCAGCAAAAGGTGGCGCTACAAAGTATTAACTTAAGGGGGCTGAATAATTTTGCACGCCCAATTTTTCAGTTTTTGATTTGTTAAAAAAAGTTTGAAATATCCAATAAATGTCGTTCCACTTCATGATTGTGTCCCACTTGTTGTTGATTCTTCACAAAAAAATACAGTTTTATATCTTTATGTTTGAAGCCTGAAATGTGGCAAAAGGTCGCAAAGTTCAAGGGGGCCGAATACTTTCGCAAGGCACTGTATGTGGACATCTGCAAATACCTAGGTGTCTGGTTAGACTGCAAACTCTCCTTCCTGACTCAAATTAAGCATCTCCAATCCAAAATTAAATCTGGAATCGGCTTCCTATTTCACTTATCCTGCCAAACATACTCTCATAAAACTGACTATCCTATCGATCCTTGACTTTAGCGATGTCATTTACAAAATAGCCTCCTACACTCTACTCAGCAAATTGGATGCAGTCTATCACAGTGGCATCGGTTTTGTCACCAAAGCCTCATATACTACCCACCACTGCGACCTGTATGCTCTCGTTGGCTGGCCCTAGCTTCATATTCGTCGCCAAACCCACTGGCTCCAGGTCATCTATAAGTCTTTGCTAGGTAAAGCCCCGCCTTATCTCAGCTCACTGGTCACCATAGCAGCACCCACCCATAGCAAGCGCTCCAGCAGGTATATTTCACTGATCACCCCCAAAGCCAATTCCTACTTTGGCTGCCTTTCCTTCCAGTTCTCTGCTGCCAATAACTGGAACGAATTGTAAAAATCACTGAAGCTGGAGACTCATATCTCCCTCACTAACTTCAAGCATCAGCTGTCAGAGCAGCTCACAGATCATTGCATTTGTACATAGCCCATCTGTAAATAGCCCATCCAACTACCTCATCACCATATTGTTTTTTTTGTTGCTCCTTTGCACCCCAGTACCTCTACTCGCACATCTTCTGCACATCTATCACTCCAGTGTTTAATTGCTCAATTGTAATTACTTTGTCACTACGATCTATTTATTGCCTTACCTTCCTAATCTTACTTCATTTGCACTCACTGTATTTAGATTTTTTCTATTGTGTTATTGGCTGTTTATTCCATGTGTAACTCTGTGTTGTTGTTTGTGTTGCACTGCTTTGCTTTATCTTGGCCAGTTCTCAGTTGTAAATGAGAACTTGCTCTCAACTTGCCTGCCTGGTTAAATAAAGGTGAAATAAAATGTAAAAAATATATATATATTGAGGTTCAATGGAAAATGTATAACGTATTTTGCAGGTATACATTACAAAGTGTTGAGTTTTATAGTGTAGAATACAACAAGCCAGTCTGAATGGGTATTCTCTCCTGCTACATGATAATGAGGTAATGTCAGTGTTGTCTCTGAGCTATTAGGCCGGATGGCGAGGTGTCCCGTGTCAGAGAAGACAAGCCGACGACTGACGCTGTTCATCATGTGGAAATTGTCATCAGCCACGTGACAGGCCCTGATCAGTGCTCACGCATTACATGTACCAAAGACTGTCTATTATATTGACAAGATAGTCAAGTGACCACTCTAACAATGGTAATTACATGTCCTCAAAGATGGATGGCAGGCGGGAGGTGGCGAGATCAGGTTGGACCATTCTAGCCCATAAGAGGGCAGATACTTACATGGAAGACAGGCGATAGAGATAGAAAGATGACTCATCTTTGTATCTGTGCCATTATAGCATCTGTGACAGCATAGGCAGTGCCTTTGAGGCTATCTCCATTTTATCATAGTCCATTTTCTTTTTCTTCATTGGCTGATATCTCCCAACTCATAGGAATCCCCACCCAGTTGACTACTTTAAAATGGTGGAAGCTCTCAAGGGCAATGTCCATGCTAAAACAGGTTATATCCATGATGTGTCCTTTATCTATCTCTATGACAACAGGCAATGCTTTGATATAAAGTTGCGAAATGCCATGTCCGTTCACTTATATCAGTGCATTCGTAACAACCTAACCAAACTTCTATTCAATCAAATAAACCTCACATAGAAAATAAGCTATTCCACACTCTCTCATTGACCTCCATGATAAAATTCCTCACGTTGTGGGATTATTTTCATGGACAGATTTTGGGCAGAGTAAAATCTCTCGCTTCTTCTCTTCCTCTGCCTGTACTAGGGGTGTGGTGGAGGATGGAGGATGGAGGACATAAGGTGTGTTTTTGTGTATGTGTCGGAGAGGGAGAGGGAGGGATGACATGCAGCTTGTGGAGCCAGTCACTGTGTACCTCCCAGACACCTCTGGGGGATCCTCATGTCAAAGCTTCCCTAAATCAGACTTAGTCAAACACATTTACCTGTCACCCCAGATCAACTCACCCTGCATGGTTTGATGCCCCTCTCTCTACACACACACACACACACACACGCACAAACCCACGCACCCACGCACACACACACACACACATACAGGTCTCCCACGTGTTAATGTGTGCATGTAATCTCACACTCACTCACAGGAGATCATATACATCTCTCATGGCATGCTGTTTTCAGGATGTGATCATTACATAATGGTCTTGTTGTCTATTCAAAATAGGGGTACAATAATTTGATATATCTACCGATAGAGAAAGTGACAACTAAACTAAAGCAGGGAAGTAATTATCATCCAATTCATATGACATGGAAATCATCCAGCCCATTAATGCTTATTTTCTGGTTACAGTTTTACATATGAATTTTATGCATCTCCTCCAGGGAACTGAATATCAGCTGACTCCAATGGAGATCTACGCGATCCTGGAGATGGACTTCAACATTGTCATGGGAAAAGATACAGCAAAAGGAACCATTTTCAGGTTCTCAGCTCTGAAAAGGGTTCCAATCCACACATCACATTGTCCTCCAATCAACTCCACATTTGGAAATCGTTCAAGGAAATGTCCTTGGAACTGTGACCAGCCTGCATGGAAGCCATCAAAAAATGCAGTTTAACAGACATGTAAACACAAACAGACTTGACATGGAAAGCAGGCGGGAGGTGCAACCTAAGACAAACAAACTGATTTATTTTCAGAGCCTGTGTGACATCATAATAACAACCTCCAGCAGCGGGGCCGGTGTCTAAAAATAGGGAAGACGTCAAAGCGCTGGTACATATATGTCCATAAAGTGTGCAGCACATTCCTCAGATAACAGCAGATGGCTCACAGATTTGGGCGTAGCGGGGAGAGGAGGAACAGCCCACACTCGCTTCGCATCGCAGGCCCTTTGGTGCGGCGGTTTACTGCGGAGAAAGGGAAGACTTCAGACAGGGCTACCAAATTGTCCTGTGTGGAGGCAAACAGGGGTTTAAGAGGGACCCTGGGTTCGGCCATGTTGTAGCATTGTGTACATAAAGCAGTCCTTGACCCCTATCAGTGAGGTCCTGGTGGAAAAAGTTGAACCCCCTGAAACTGAGAGGCCAACAGCTGTTGTCTGAAGAAGACATCCGCTACTGAACATGCTCTGTGTTTTTTAATTAGTTGTTAGGGTCAAGATGTAGCTAAAGAGCCTTCCTGGTAACTGCATGAGAATTTCATAGCATGGAAATTATCACTTGATACATCTTGCTGATATTTGTATTGTCGGCCTAGATTAACACATACATGGCAGTTGATGAAATGTTTATATTTTTCGTAGAAGGGGAACCTGCTATTGTTCCCATATATCCCTTGGCTCACTCCATGATCTTGTTTTTCTCTCCATCTTCAGTGGCCCCAAGACTGAACCATGCACATTAACCGAGGTTTCATAAGGATGACAGTTGAATTAATGACGCCCTTCTCCAGAGCCTTCAGCAGACTGTAAATGGTCCAGAACGCTTGAGAACCCTGCCTCGGCGCATCATGTTGTCAACCATGTTCATGTCACATTCTATCAAAGTGGACAGCCCTCTCTTCCTCACTTTCTCCCTTAAACATGCCCTATCATGGAGAACCACGTAACTTTGACTGTGAGGAAGAGGAGGAGACAATTCGATTGCATTGCTGGAAATAACAGTTTTATACTACTCAGGGATTTATTCTACTTTTCCAATATCTAATAGAGACAAATATAAACATTGCCCCATTGAACGACTACACATACTGTAGCAATTTGTCAAATAAACCCATGGTCTCTGTGTGCACCAGTCAGAATATGATGGACATGAGGCTTACGTACTCCAGCCCTCTGAAGTCATCGATGTTGTGTGTGTATCTGATGTGCACGACGAGTTCCACAAAGCCTGCTGCTAGGCTTCTCTCCTCTTTAAGAAGGAAAGAAAAAAAATGAAAAGAAGAGAGTCCACAACGACATCATTCATCCTGGCCTTTTAAGGAGTGCTCCTGTGGAGGCCTTGTGAGCGCTGTGCTGGCCCACTTTCCCAGCTGCAGCAGCACACAGCTTCCCAGCCCCGTCCTCTCTTCTCCTGGGGAGCCAGGAGCACAGACACTGACTGTACTGAGACACAGACACACACAGTGACGATACAAAGACATGCTGTACGGTTACACAGAGACACTCCGTCAGGCTGCTTATGTCAGGGGTGTACAACCCCAGTCCTAAAGGGCCTCAGTCCTGCTGGAGTTCTTTTTGGTTTGGGAACTGTATCGTTGATTATGTCATTGATTAGCTATGGTGAGGACAGAAAATGGCATACATTGCAGGCCTCGTGGATCGGAGACACCTATCCTATAGACACGCAGACATGCACCGAACTATAAACACAAAAACGCTGTACATTATGCAGAGGAACAGACAGTAAATCACACTGTGCATATGCATGCAGCCATACTACACAGACAGACGCTAACAGAAAAACTCAAAGACCCCATAAAATGAGAGGGACCAAAATGTATTTCCATGCATCAATTCAATCAAAATGCATCTCATTCAATAATTGATTTATAATGGTGGTCCATTATGTAACTGAGGTAGAGCAATAACACTACCGCTATCACTGTATGATTCAGTCTGGCTAACTGGTGTTCATCAGCAAAGCCATGTTCAGAGTGTGGTGGTGGTGGAAAGAACCTCCATGGTTCTGGCTGCAGTATTCGTCATTGTATTTCCTCCCAGGTCCAGCAGATGTTGTCCATGCTGCAGCCACTGTCCCAGAGCCCATCAGATAGACAGAGACAGACTGTGCTGTGGTGGCCCTCCCTGCCCTGACCCGAACGCTGCTGATGGCCCCCACACACCCTCCACACTTTGCCTCTTGCATGAATCCTTACCAGAACCACAAAAGGAGGACAAAGGAGAGAGAGAGAGAGAGAGAAGAAAGTGAAAGGCTGAGAGAGAGGAGGAGAAAGAGTGTGAATGTGACAGAGAGACAGTGAGGGAATGACTACTGCGTTGGCAAGTTTAGTTACTTTCCCAGGTCAACTCAATGTTCTCAATGTTTCAAGTATAGCTTTAAGACAGAACCTTTGAATGATCCAGACACTCTATAAACAATAACCCACTCTAAAATACATAATGATGCTTTAAGAGAAAGTGGGATGAAGAAATGTAGTTTATGTGTACAGAACACATTGGATATCACCTTAATGTCATGGCCGTTACATCGCGCTAGCTTTTAACTTAACATTACAGTAGGGGAGAGTGGGGTAAGTTTATTTTTAAAACAATTTTAACATAGGCCAGACCCTGTTGTTATCTCATTTTCCAGCGGTAATGCCTTGCATTAGGCCTGGGAAGAAAACATTTCAATTTGCTCAACAATAAAAATGTACTATCTTGAGTTCATATGCATGACACATTGCAAAATATTATGCATATTATGCATTAAACTGACAAAATTGTATAATAATTTGTATGGTGGCCATTGGCTCAACTTACCTCAAGGCAAACATTTTGACTATATTAGCCAACATAGCTACAAGGAAGAACTTTCATGCTAGGTTTAGGACGTCATTTTGAAGCTTATAGAGACCCCAACTGATGTATAATACAATCTTCAAAGTATCTACTTTTGTTTAGATGTAAGCATCATGAAACCTCTAACACAATACATTTGTTTAACTTTGTGAAAATCGTTTTTTGGACCTAACTTACTTACCACTTTTTCCTTGTGGTTTCTTCCTTCACAGACTCAATGGAATGATGACTTCCTAAATATTTGGTCAAATTATTCATTTTGTGTATGTTTTCCTAGAAACAAGTGTGTCTCATCCTCTTTGGCTCAACTTACCCCACTCTCCCTTACGTGCCTTTTCTCAAACATCTAGATGTTTACAACTGGCTGTTAAACATTACCCTGTTAATTAAACTCTCTCTCTGTCTCTCTCTCTTTCTCTCCCTCTCTCTGCCTCTCTGTCTCTGTGTCTGTCTCTCTCTCTCTCTCTCTCTCTCTCTCTCTCTCTCTCTCTCCCTCTCTCTCTCTCTCTCTCTCTCTCTCTCTCTCTCTCTCTCTCTCTCTCTCTCTCTCTCTCTCTCTGTCTCTCTCTCTCTCCCTCTCTCTCTCTGCTGAAAAAGCAGTGTGTGTGAGTCTCTGTCTCTTCCTGGAACCTAATGCTCTGTCTAATGATGAGCATCAGGTCCTGTGTACAGGCCAGGGGACAATGCCTCCCACCCCAGTGGGCTAGAGGACAGCTGTCTGCGAGGCCCGCCACTATGCCTGCTAAAATAGCCAAATTAATGGAAGAGGCTCAAGTCCAAACGAGGGTTTAATACCAGGACACATTTTACCGGCCTGAGCTGTCACACACAGCAGCAGACATCAATATTTACCGCTGCCATGGCACAACAGTAAGAGGTGGAGATGGAGTGGCGGCCATTTTGGTTGCCCTCCAGGGTAACTTTATACTGTGGTAAAGGGTGAGGAAATCCCCCCTTCAGTGGCCCACCGCTATGCACCCCTGGGGCTGGTGCTTCTAAGAAAGAGGCTGGAGGTGGCCAAACATACTGTAAATAACTGTCACTCAGAGCCTATCAGCATGTACACAACTGACACTGAGAAGCTCAAGCAATGTTTCTATGGACAAGCAGGAAAAGTGTTTAGATTATGTAGCAATATGATTCCACTTAAAAATTGTGGATGCATACAGTAGCCTATAAGTAGACTACAATTATGTCACATTGACAGACCTGTGTGTCACACAGTGATGTCATTTTGAATATTGAATAGCTCCCCATGTGTTTCTGCGAAAGACTTGCTGTTTCTTGTTGTGGCTGCAGCTCAATCCCTTCTTTCCACCGATTATAGAGTTTGAGCCTATAGCGGTCTTTTTCTATGCATGACAAGATCCAGACAAGAAAATCATCACGAAATCATGTGTAAAACCCGAAATGTTTGAGCTACAAACTAGTGTCACCACCATCGAAAAATGAGACTCACGAACACAATGGTTGTTTCGCTCTACAACATCCACAAGCTTTACATCAGTTGTCTGAACTCTCTGTCGCGGGCATCCTCATTTCGAAGAGATCTTCTCACAGAACAAGTTGTCCAGAATCGAATCATTGGAGCTAAAAAATAATATGTCACCTTTATAGAAAAGGGAGACTCTCACAAAGTTCTTATATTTCTCAGAAATAGGACAGACACTGTCTGTTTGCCATGTCCAAATGTGTTATTCAATGCGTTTCTATGGGCTATAGCAGTAAAGGCCAAATTCAATGTTTTATCAAATATAGGTATATATTTGTTTATACCTGCAGGGGTCCTTAAAACAATTCCATATATTAGCTTAATAGATACTGCGCTCTAAGGGCTTAGACCTAAAGGGGTTAAGGGCATTGGAGTAAAGTTTTAAGGCTAGGCATTATGGGAAAATATATAGTTTGGATAGCTGTGTGCGTCAACTAAACAAGCCAACATGCCCACAGCTAGAGGATGGTGGCCTGGTCATGTCGCTGATACATCAACTGTCATTTTCCTATTTTGTCTGACTGATCACAACCTAACCTTGGATGGCCTGCCTTTTACGCAGTGGAGTCATTATGACGAAACTGGGAAGGTTGATGCATGTGACTTCTTTAAGAGCAGGATGTAGGGTGAAGAGTGGGAATGACAGGGCCTATTCATGGACCCACAGACAGAGATATGAAAGGTAAGACCTGTGGCTCCTAATCGTTATTTCCCTTCGCGGACAGGCAGGCAGACGCTGTATTCACTGCCCTCACTGCGAAGTCGCTTTTCTTCTTCATAAGCTGGCCCTGAAGAGTGCTTCCCTGTCTCCATGGCAACCGTACTACTGTATTCCTCACAAAACTCCAAAGAACCCCTCTCGCCCCCTCACCCCCAGCACCCAGGGCTTGGCAGCCCTCTCTCTCCCTCTGCTCAGGGAAACTTCAGTTACCAGCAACACTTTTTCTACCTCGCCTCAACCTATTATGGTCAAATGAGAGCATAACTTCGAACCGAAAAGCCTGCTCCTTTGCTGTAAATCTGCGAGCCATTGTCTCATGCTCGTGGTGCTGTGACAAGATAAGGTCACGGGGTCGCGCCTCCAGGTGATGTGTTTCCATAAGGCTGTGGAGAGGGAATGCACATATATGGTATTGTCTTTATTTAATGCCTGTTCCCTGGCTTTACTGGGTGACTGGCTACAGACTCTTCTCTCCCAGAGTCCTGCACTTCTGTTCTGACACAGTACAGTAGAGACTCAGCTAACTCTTCTAGCAATGCAGGTTTTAGTTAACCAACTCCAACACTCTTTACGTATGAAAAATACAAATGTTTATCCTGTTATGAAGCAGTGCTGAGGTTATTGTGCAGGCCCCCGGTACCCTACAAATGCTGTGCTTGAAATACCATACCCAAAGCAGTAATCTGAGAGCGTTTAACTTGAGATCGCGGAGTGGCCTGGACAATGTAAGGAGAACTTGACAGTTGTGAACACAAAGGGATTGTGTGCTTTAGCGGGCCGCTGAGCAAAGCAGGAAATCGAGGACGATTCTGTGGCCCTAACGTGTTTCCTATGCAGACGGCGAGGGGGGCCCCAGCAACCCTCAACACGACCACACAGGTCTATCTGTCCTGCTTGATGTCCAGCCTGGGTCGTCTCCTCGCACAGAGTTTCCTCTGTCTGACACTGGGGTGTAGACATTGGCACGCTTACATGGTGGAGGAACATCCCTCCGAGTTATCTGTAGGCTGATTACTCTATGGGTTTGTCACGCATGAACCATGGCTGCAGCCCTGATGGAAAGAGCACAGTGAGCCGCAGTGAGAGGGGCTTCTGAATCACACCTACCCTCTTAAGACATCTCACACACCACATACAGTGTTGACTGTGAAGCTGAGTCCATCACATAATAACCCAGAAGTCAAACACACACGGTACGTCCTCATTCACTTTAACTGTCACTCTAAAACACAGAGGGCCTCTTTTCATTCCTCTCATCCAACTCCAACACACTGCATGAGAATAGCAGGCCCCTGGATTTAAAAGAGGACCGTATCCCAACTCAGAGGAGAAAAACAAATGCAATTTAAAAATGCATATGGGCCCCCTTGGCCTGTGTGCCTAAATGGGAGAGTGGTGGTGGTGCTATGAATAGACTGGAGACTGGTGAGGGCATTGGCTGACTCAAAACTGGCATGCCTGGCACAGCTATGCCAACCCTACAGGATGTACCCATCGAAATGTGTTGAAAATGTATTTATTGTAAACAAACACAAAGAAATATGGTTTGAAATGCATTTTTAGTTTGCAAGTTTTTCACCACATATATTTAAAATATATTAATTTGGAATGGCAAATGTAATTTATTCATCTTGTGTAAAACTTTCAGTAGGGTAGCCAAAGCCAGGTTGAAGAGGACCCTAAGTGGAGGTCAGTCTAGAAGAAGTGAGGGGAACATCATTGCCATCACTACACATCCACACTGCACTGGGTCATTGGAGCGGGGAAGTGGGAATTCTCCCTGACAATAAAAGGAGCCAGGTGCCTGTTCACCCGCGTCCGGCATTGTAAACACCTCTCTCCCTGCTGTAAATGTCAGGCATAGGTAGGTGCTGCACGGCACTCGCATGACTCATGCCACTGTATACAGATTCCCAAGACACTATTTATCTTCAGCCCTCCCCTGCCCCGGGTATGGCCTGACCGCTTCCCTCCTTTAAGGGTAAGAGTATGACAAGACGCAGACTCTACTTTCCTCTCTTCTCTCTGGTTCCAGACAGACAGAGTTGTCATTCATATAGGCTGTTCCACTGCTCTGTGTAATGTAACCTTCCTTTCTGCCTTGTCATGTGCTTTGTTCTAATGCATACAACAGTGTGGTAAACAAAGTGCCCAGGCCCAAAGTCACTGTATTTACACAGGCAGCCCGTTTTCTGATATCTTTTTCCACTAATTGGTCGTTTTACCAATCATTTCAGATATTTTTTTCAGAGCTGATGTGATTGGTCAAAAGACCAATTAGTGGGGATTTGCATTTTATTTATTGGTCTGCCTGTGTAAACGCAGGCTGTGAGTCTTCACACAATAAATGCTTCTGGTGTCAGCAGCAGAAAACACAGATTAACAAATCCTACAAAATCACTCTGTTTATTTCCATTGACATGCTGCTCTGTCAACTGCAATGCCACGATAAATCATGGGAAAGCAAACAACCACAGACTCAACCAATACACTGCAGGTCGTATGGTCGGATGCTTGATGTCAAAGAGGCTCCCCACTTCCTCTATCCCACGTGAACAGCAGGCCCATTCCCATCATGCCCAGGCCCAAAGCTCCTCGACACCACTGAGTCATGTGGCTCTCTGTGGTCAGCACTGACGTAAAGGCCAAATCTGATGGACATTCAACTGCTCGCAACAAATATGGTGGGAACACATCACTTTGTGTAACTGTACTGAGTTTGCGATTTAGAGGTGTTTTTCTCTCATTAAAAAAGTGACATTTTAGAATGTCAGGTTGAATGTGCTAATTGGTTGATCCTTTTCCTCTTTGTCAATTGTCAGTCTGAACGTTGATGTCGCTGCTCAGTTGTGTTTTCACCTTTATCTTCCACCTGAGGATGCTGTTGAGCAGAGTTTTATAGCAGTGGATGAGGTGAACCATTTTATTGATTGAGAGACTTGACGTTATCAGTGCATTTGAAAGATAGACACTGATACGACCCATGGATCAAAAAGATGTACACTGTTCTATAACCCAAGCAAGCTACTGCTACACATGGAATATTGCAATCTGACAACACGTTTCGTCTTTCTCTTTGTTAATTTTGACTTGTGCGTCAAAGTTTAGTGTGCCTCATCTGGATTACACAGATTGTACAGGATGCCCTGTATCAGATCAACAAGGTATGTGCGTCAACATCCCAAATAAATAGATGTTGTGGCTGTATTTCATTACACATATTAACATCTCTGTTCAATGACTAAGAGTAATTTCCTTATGCAACATTACTCATTCAGGTTCTCTTTCTGAGCTTTTCTCACTGCTACTAGCCAGCAGTGTGTGTTTATATGTATGTATGTGTGTGTGTGTGTGTGTGTGTGTGTGTGTGGGGGGGGGGGGGGGGGGGGGGGGGTACCTAGTTGATAAAGGGCTACCTCCTAATTCTATGAAAATAAAGTCTTTAAAAAGTGTTTAAGACATGTATCTCAACGAAGCATTGATGCAGGACGTTGGATAATAAGGACTCCCTTCACACGCCTGTCTGGGACGCACGACTGCCTTTCATCAACTCAGTTTTGGAAGCAGCTAATTTCCCCTGGTCTCTGTGGAGTTCTGACCTGATTTCTCCCACAACGAATTGGACTGCTCTCTTTGCTTTGTCATCAAATGGATTACGGGGAACTAAGGACAGACACACTGAAAAAATAAACATTACAGTAGGCTACTACAATGTCTGCACAATGTTGAAACTTGACACGTACGTATATAGACGACCGCAGCAGTACATTCCAGTAATAAACACTCTTTCTGTCTGTGATGACCACTCTTCCATAATCCAAATTGCAAACTCTATTGCCACAAACCTCGCATGCCCTCCTGTAACTAGAGCAATACAAATAAATGATGCTCAGCATGCACATGGACAAATCAGAAATTGTCTGAAAAAAAATGGAAAATTGAATGCATCCCATAGAAGAGAGAAGTTTAGAGGGCATTTTTGTGAGAAAGAGAAAGGCAAATGAGATTAACCCTAAAAGCAGCAACATATTTTTTGCTTAAAAGCATCAATGGGGTCATTTTTGAGAGACACTGTCTGTCAAGCAGTAACACTTTATATATATTTTTTAAACCTTTTGTAACACAAGTAAATGGTTTAAATTCCCCAAAATAAGTATATATTAAAATGTCACATTTATAGTGAAATCTAATCATTCTAAATAAACGTTTTTGTATGTTTTTCATGTTTTGAACAGATACTTTGATAAATTTCATCCATAGACAATTGTTATGAACATTTGTCTGTTATTCATTCAAAGTGTTGTGTTTCTGTGATACTCAGAGGCAGAACTAGAGTTTTCTACATGGAGTGGCCAAGGCTACTTCAGGGGGTCCATAGACCATGACAACAAAATGACTGTGTGACCCTAACCTGGCATCTAAGGAGCATGACCGAATCCTATGATTGCTGATTAGAGGTAGAAGTGATAATTCACTAAACCCAGAGTTCTTCAATGTGGCAGATAGTGTGGTCCAAAAGGGTTACTTCACTAAAATTCAATGTGGCAGATAGGGTGGTCCAAAAGGGTTACTTCACTAGAATTCTTTAACATACTATGAATAGTCAGTGTCTCTACCTCGGAACTGCAGCTCAATTTCTCTCTCTCACACACACACACACACAATACTGTACTCACATACTGGAGAGACTTGGGTCACTCTGTTTTCATGAATATATAATCTGGGTCTATAAGTGTTGAACATCCAAATTATTTTCAGAAAATAAAGCTTAAGCACCAAGGAGATAAGATAGCATTTGTGTGTTACATAAATTGAATAGTTTATTTACAAAAAAGTACATTTACAAAAAAACACACTGCAATTTGACATACCAGGTATCAAGCAGAAATGGACAGAAATATGAAGCAGAAAAATAAAAAATAGTTTTGTTGCCAATCAATACAACAAACTTACAGTATCATATTTATGCTCATATATATTATGTTAACTAATAGCAATGAAACGTTTTGGAATTGGCCTAATCAAGACCAAATTAAATCAGTGTGACATGATACCCTTTGGAATTATCATTTTAGAACATCAGTGTACTAGCTAGTACACAGTGCAGGTTTTAATCATGACCAGAGGGACTGCCTAAGTGCCAAATTATCATAGGTAGATTTAAAACAGAATACTTCTGCTGTTCTGGTGAGAACTGGCTAAATGTTTCACAAACTCATCCATGTTGAGGGAGCGTACTCACCTTGACTCAACACTGTGAATTCTGAGGTGACTTAACCTGTCATCAACCATTGTTGTCGTAAGGTGGGTTTGAATCAGTTTTAAAGCTGAGAAGCTTCTCGCAAAAATCACTACTGACTGGTGTGACAGAAACCATCACTTTGGCCACTATTTTTCTGTCCTACAGTGCTCATCATCAATGAGTCGTGAAATCTTAAGCTTGTTTTAGTCTTTTACACACTGTTTGTACACTTATTTTGCAGTGCTCTGCAATCTCTTTCCATAGTTCTCCAAAGTAACCCTCACTTCTGTAGTCCTGTAATGTGTCTAAGGGCACCTACTAGATCCACAGACCTTCCTGTAATGTGTCTGTAAAGGCACCTACTAGATCCACAGACCTTGCTAGGTCAAGAGAGCTTGATTGGAGCATGTCAGAAAGACATTTGGCATCACCAATCACTTAACAAAAGGTAACCAAAAGCCCTATGAAATGTAAATCTATCTGAGAAAGAAGGCCCCTTGCCTCCACTGATCTATCATCTATAAGGGCACAAGGCGAGACCCAGATGCAGACGGTTTGAGTCTTTGATATTTGTTGTATCCAAAAAGGATAGGCAAGAGAATGGTCGTGGACAGGCAAAAGGTCAAAACCAGGTCAGAGTCCAGGAGGTACAGTGTGGCTGGCAGGCTTGAGGTCAGGTCAGGCAGAATGGTCAGGCAGGCGGGTACAGAGTCCAGAAAACAGGCAAGGGTCAAAACCGGGAGGACTAGTAAAAGAGAATAGAAAAGGGCAGGAGCACGGGAAAAACACGCTGGTTGACTTGGAACATATAAGACAAACTGGCACAGAGAGACAGTAAACAGGGACATATACATCAGGGATAACAAGCAACACCGGGAGGGGGTGGAGACAATAAAAAGGACAGGTGAAACTGATCAGGGTGTGACATCACCACTATTTTCAAGTGTGATATCCTGTGGCACTCAACTGCTGGAAGCCTGTCCCTCAGATTACGGCATGCCATGTCTCTGCATGCCCACCTTACATCTGTAAGTCTCTGTAGTTCCCTGGGCTGCTGCTGTGGATACAGCTCTTTCTGAACTGTAAGTCACTTGAGATGAACGTACGAGCCAGATACAACGTTATAAAGCTTCTGCAGGAGAGCAAAAAAGTTAACTGCCTCAGGCACTGATTTTACAGCACCGACAAGAACCAAATTCAAACAATGTGCATTACAGTGCACATAAAATGCTAATCTTGCACTGTTTTTAATCCGTGCAGACACACCAGAATGCTTTCCGCTCATGACGGATGCAGCGTCACAGCCTTGCCCCACAAGATTATTAAGGCAATCAATTATCATTTTTGTGAGACCTGCTGCATCTATGCTTTCAGCTGACTGAAAGTGTAAAAAGCTTTCGTGGATGGCCCCATTGTAATGGTACCTCACAACTAAAGACATTTGTAAAAAAAAAAAAAAAAAAATTATCTTTGGTTTTATCTGCATTTACACTAAAAACTTAACTTTCTTTTACTTCTCTTATTATTTCACTTTTACCATCTCAGCTAAGCCCTCAAGAACTTCGTTCTGGATTTGGTGGCTTGTGTACTTACCATTGCCACATGCATTCATCCTTTTCTCTATGAGAGGGTCAAAATTACCCTTGTTGTGAGAGTCATTAGACTCTCAATGACTGCGCTATATTTTGAGTGGCAGTTAATATGAGGTCATCTACAATTGTTTTAATGCAAGTACAATTTTCCTCCACTTCCTTTTTCCAGTCCTCATCTATGACATCTAACATTGATGAGTTGCTTTCACTAGACCTTTTGTGTTGATTCCAAGCATTCATAGCATTGATACGATGCTCTGCCTTCGAATGGAGCTTAAATCCGGAATATTTCAACAGAGCCAACAATAAGTCGTTATCTTGACTTACAGAATATTCCAGTCATGAATTGTCCTTATACCAGGAGCTGTTGAAAGCCATTTTCCTAGTACCATGCTGAGTTCTGGGAAATGTTTTCAAACACCGCTGTACGGGACCCTCTTCTCTGGATCTTGAAACATCTGAAATACACGTTAGATAATGTGTCATATCTCTATGGAAATGTAGAATAAAGAGATTCTCAAGATTAGATACTAACAGCTGCTAAATAAAATGTGTAGTTTAAAGTTTAGGCCTGGCCTACCACTGGGTCCTTTTGGAACAGCACATCTGGTGCTTGATGCAAGTTGGTAGGGGCTCGATGACATCTCCTGGCAGCTCTGGCTCACTGTCCTGCTCAGAGCCAGAGGTCTCTGTGTCGTCCCTTGATACATCTATTACATTAAAATAACACAAGAACCATTAGTGTATAATCACAATAAAAATGTCACAGCCATCAAAACAAGAACACAACCAACATTTTAAAGTGAGGCTTAACCTGACAAAATCATCTATTACAAGCTGAAGCTACATTTAAACTCTTAACTGGGCATGTGACTGACTGCGTGGTAGATGCTCTGACCTGGTGGTGGTAGACTGGGTCCTTGTGAAGTCTGACCACACTGACTCTGACTAGCCTCAGGTAGGGAGCTGCTCTGGGGTCCGGTGGTGATGCAAGGCCTGGGGTCTGTTTGCACCTGATCTGCCTGGTTGTGCTTCTTTAAAAATAAGTTTGATATCTCTCCCTTTCTTGTCATGTTTATTTGACACTGTTGCAAAAATAAGACAGTCTATGGATACATCTAAGCATCCAATCCACATTTGAGTCCAATCTCAATTACAAATCTCCATTATCATAACTGTACCTTAAAACCAACTACCAGCCTAAGTTTCTAGATAGATCATGCCATTGTGTTATTTTAATGTAATTGATGTATCAAGGGACGACACAGAGACCTCTGGCTCTGAGCAGGACAGTGAGCCAGAGCTGCCAGGAGATGTCATCGAGCCCCTACTCTGCAGTAAGAAATGTAGCTATGATTTCTTACACCTTTACGATAGCAAACCGTCCTATCTGGAAATTGTGGTCATCTTTTGAGTAACGTTACCAGATAGATAATAGCGGTTGTTCGTTTTGAGTTCAAGTACAAACATATAACTGAGTTAATGGATTTAAAATGATTTGTGCTATTGCTAGTGAAGTACAACGTTAAATCATCACTTGGTCCGGATCGAAGCTGTCTCTAGCGAAAAAAAAGAAGAGTGAAACATTGTATCAACTAGCTATTCCGGGCCCTAGAGTTTCCTGCGCCAGTGAGCTCGGGATAGAAAGCTGTTTTTATGACGTTTACACTGGATATATAGGATCATCAGATCATGATATTTTGCGTTTTCGAGGCCGGGAGTGTTGGAAAGATTTTTCAAATACTGAATAACTATCATTCGCAGTGGATGTTTAAAAAACAGACTTCGCAGACGTGTGAGGCGAATAAAAAAATAGTGCTGTATGTCAATCAGAAATGGCCAAATGGACACGTTCTTACATGCATGCATTATAGAGAGGAACGCGCCATATCTTCGCCACAACCCTCTCATTCTTATGTTCACTGACAGCGCCATATCTTCGCCACAACCCTCTCATTCCTATGTTCACTGAAAGCGCCATATCTTCGCCACAACCCTCTCATTCCTATGTTCACTGAAAGCGCCATATCTTCGCCACAACCCTCTCATTCCTATGTTCACTGGCAGCTGCGACTCAATCAGCTGGACCTATTGCCACACCCATTACCCATATCGCGGGCTTCACAAACACACGGGTGATTTAAAGCGACCACAGCAAACCTTTTTTGAAGAAGCTAATTATCCTATGTGGCTAAGTAATGCTCACGTGTGAAGTATTTTGAATTATTTTATTCAGACAGGATAATTGTATAATTTTGTCGGAACATCATTTTTCTTTAGGGCAATCCAGCATTTTAACAGTGCACTGTACACCCGCCAACTTTCCTTTCCAATTCGCAAGAGGCTGACACCAGATATCTACATATAATGACGAGATGCTCATGTCTCCGCCCTAACAATTCGTTTTTGTCCCAAAGGCAGGAAGGCAGGCGACAAGTTTAGGTCTGCATATTATCCCCATAGAAACGCATTGGGTTTATACTGGACAGAATTTAACGAGTGAGCCCTCCCCTCTTCCTCTCTGCTGAAACTATATCACCGAAGAAAGTATCCGAGCGAGCGAAACAGCGCCCCTATGTAGCCCATGTATCTGATGCTGTCTGGACAGAAATAGTATGACATGCCATACTCTTTTGGTCCAGACAGTATTAAATACATGGCCTACATACTGAGACAGAGGGGCGCTGTTTCGCTTGTTCGGATGCTTCATCTGAGATTGATGCTTGTCTTTCTGTCTTTCTGTTGGCGCGCATCTCCGTCAAATAAATTAAGCATATTTCAAAATTGTATTTGGACGGGCAACGAGGTAATGTAGGGCGGACCAGGCTCCCCAAATCACACCGGCCCCACCGTGACCCCACTCTCTGAGGGTGTCTCAGGGAGAGTTGGGATATGCGTGCGTATTATACATGCGTATAATACACACTTGTAGCCTACATGTGTGAAATAGGACAAATATAAGCACCCACCATATTATTGTTAATTACATTGGTAATTCATATTGATGGAGTTCTCACAATTTAATAATCTGCGCAGCACAACAGCAATGTAGGCGGACGGGAAAAGAGCCAATCACACGCGTTATGAAACACGTGAGCAGAGGGCGTTTAGAATCTTTCATAATGGGACAAATGCCTGAACAACTTCCAGCGTCAATTTGTGTATTCCCCCGGACAATAAACTGGTAAACAACTGGTTTTATTTACAATATAGAATGTATAGCCTGTATTTGAATTACTATAGTTGATTCAGGTGTTTACAATATAGAATGTATAGCCTGTATTTGAATTACTATAGTTGATTCAGGTGGTCTCTGTCCCATGTGCTGAAAGACAGTTGTTACAGCAGCATATACCTTTTACGAACTTGATAATTATAGACCTATAGTGACTTGCTACTGGCGGTAATATAGAGGGCGAATTGGTTATGAGTTTAAGTACACATTCTCCACCACCCAGTAACACGTTTAGTACATCGTGTTCCCACACGAACACTACTCTGATATCTACTGGCCAAATATACTTACATTTACTGATGTTGCCCTCAATAGATCAGTTCAACATTGTTTGATTTTGACAGGCTTTGCAGTCAGGAAAGCAATGTTTGTTATGTGATCATCCTAAATAAAATGTGCCTTACTGTTAATTAATGGTCTAATTTAGAGCAGGAGAGAACAAGTCTATGTACTGAAAGCATAGAACAGTAGTATAAGACTAAGTGGTACACAATACTGACACAGGACGTAGTGGTCTTGTGTGATGTAACTCTGCTCAGTGTGTGTTTTTGTCTTATACAGGTCATCTGTACTTTAGTGCCTTAACAATGCTCCGTGCCACCACTGCCTTCCTGTGCTCCTATTGCCAGAAGAGGAGCGTCTTAACCCCTCATATGGGCTTCTCTGCCTCTACCCTCACCAACAAGCGGCCAGAGAACCAGCAAACTGTCGACTCCCTTTATGACCTATCAGTGGACATCCGTAAAGTGCGTAAGTTCAAGGGATGGGTGCTGTCAGAGAAGTCTGTGTACGTGTACGAGACGGCGGACCTGCTGCGGGACATGGGCGCTGACACTGCTTCCATTGCCCGTGTGCTGGAGACCCACCCCGAGGCTATCCTGTGTCAGCCCGAGGACGTGGCAGCTCAGCGGGACCTCTGGTCCTCCGTATGCCCCAACCAGCGTGAGCTGGTAGGCATCATTGAGAAGTTCCCTGCCTCCTTCTTCACGCTCACGCACCACACCAACCAGCGTGACAACATACGCTATCTCCAGAGCCTGCGCCTCAGCAAGCGCATCATCGGGAAGTTGATGGCCAGCGCCCCCCAGAGCTTCAGCCGGCCTGTGGAGAGCAACCAGGAGGTCATCCACACGCTGCGAGAGACTTACCTGGACCTGGGAGGGGACGAGGGAAACCTGCGCTTATGGTTCCAAAAGCTGCTCAGCCAGAACCCCTACATCCTGATGCGGCCGGCTGAGGCGTGGAGGGACAGTCTGGGCTTCTTGAGGGAGAAGGGCTTCACCACAGAGGAGCTCCTGGTCCTGGTCTCCAGCCTCAGGGCCTCCATCGCAGAGCTGCAGCCTGAGGCCATGCAACAGGCTCTGGACTACACCCAGGGGGTGCTCGTGTGCTCTGAAGATGAGCTCCGGGAGATAGTCCTCCGCTGCCCTGCTGTACTGTACTACTCTGTGCCCACCCTGGCGGGCCGGTTCAAGGGGCTGCTGGACTTGGGGGTGAGCATGGACCAAGTGAGGGAGACGCCCAACGTGCTGGAGCTCACCACTCAGATTGTACTCTACCGCATCCAGAAACTAGCCTCTTACGGCTATGACGTGCGAGGTGGCAGCCTGGACGTTATCGTCGGCACCAAGAAGGACTTTGAGATGACCTATAGCAAACTGCAGCTAAGGCAACAACGACCACTCTTCAACCCTGTTGCCCCCCTCAGGACCGCAGAGGAGTGAATGTTAATGGACCACATCTTGATGTTTTAAGGGGATGGGATGAATACTGCACGGTTGCAGAACAAGCTATGGGTGTTTTACTGTAATTACTGATTGGAGACTGAGGTCTTATGATGTCTCCGTTGGCGTGAGCTATACATTTCCCCATACATGGGTTTGCTATGGAGACCTCTGTCTCCAGAAGTAGGTGGATCATCCAATCATTGTCAGGAAATGGCTGTGTTTGTTTCAATTAGCCTGAGTCACCTATCAACAGCCACTGTTCTATACTCTATAGCATGAGATGAGAAAGAATATTGTTCCAAGCTTTCATATTTGTATCCATTGATGAAATGGTATCCCTTGCACCTTATGGTTTAAATGTGTATGAACTCTACTGACAGCATTATCGAGACAGTGTGAAAGATCCAAGTATTTCACACTGTTATGCTAAATACTAACTGGAATCATTGATGTAAAGAAAAGTGCTGTGTTATTTTTACGGTTAAGCTAATTGGCACACATTTTGGTATAGGTCCTTGTAGGATGGATTGACTTGATAACATCAAGTTTAAAAAATAAAACTTATAACAGATGAGTCCTCTGTTTGAGTGTCATTTATTTGTGACTTGCCACCACATAGCTCTTTACCTATACCTACACTCTTAGAAAAAAAGGGTTCTTCGGCTGTCCCCATAGGAGAAGCCCTTGTTGGTTCAGAGTGTTCTACTTGGGACCAAAAAGGGTTTAAGCTGGAACCAACAAGGGTGGTAATGTAACAAAATGTAGAAATTGTCAAGGGGTCTGAATACTTTGAGGGCACTGTACTGTACATTCAGTTTTTTGTGATGTTTAGTGTCACTTTGTCAGACTTGTGACATTCACCAGGAAGAGCATTCCTTCCGGGGAGGGACAGTAGTGTATGACCTGGTTCAAGTTGTTTTAACATGATACCCAGCCACATGGTTATCATTCCCTCACAACTTAATTCAAGGCTAAAAATAGCATAGCATGACAGAAAAGGTTGAATCATAAAAATATAGCCATCTGTTTGCACTGTTACTTAAAAGTCTGCATAAGGTAAATTAAACTTACTATAACAAGTCACACATACTGAAAATGAACAGTGTTAGATAAATTCGCATATAGTTATTAAGTAGTTAATACGTTTTAATGCAGGGTTCCCCAACTGGCAGCCTGCGAATTTGGTCCGCGGGTGGTTTTATTAGGCCCCCAAAGTTTTCTGAGCAAAACAAATATATATATTTTTTATATCTAACAATGAAAATTTAACAAAAAATATATATATTTCTTGTTAAATTTTCATTGTTGGATATCAAAACTGTAAAAACACCAGGAAATCAGCTTCAAGTAATTTTAATTATGGAAATCTGTTCCCATCTATTTCCGCTAATAATGATTGTAAGCAAGATTTAAAATTATTACGTTTTAATCCAATGTTAGATCTGTTTGGGCTTCTTGCGATTAATTTGCAGTCTATAAATTATTGTTATGTATATTCCGGCCCCCCGACCATCTGCTCAAGAAAAAAAAAAATCGGCACACGGCTGAATCTAGTTGATGATCCCTGTAGTAATGCATCTAAGTAATACACTGTTACAAAGGTTATGCACAAATCAGCTGTGAAGACTGAGGTAGGCCTAATGTAAGACATGTGTTGTGTACATTTCTACAATATTGGTAACCAATGAAATAAAGCCGGTGAGAAAAAGAGAAGTGTCGCGCCATCCATAAATACAAATGTTGAGGAACACTGAACCAAAATACAACTCATGTGTTGGTCGCATGTTTCATGAGCTAAAATAAAAGATCCCAGAACTTTTCCATACTCAAAAAAGGCTTATTTCTCTCAATTTTTGTCCACCAGAGCTGTTGCCGGAAAATGTCATGCTAATTTCTCTACCATAAGCTGCCTCCAACAGCGATTTAGAGAATGTGGCAGTATGTCTCACAACCGCAGACCACTTGTATCGCATCATGTGGGCGAGCGGTTTGCTGATGTCAACGTTGTGAACAGAGTGCACATGGTGGCGTGGGTTATGGTATCGGCAGGCATAAGCTACGGACAATGAACACAATTGCATTTTATAGATGGCATTCTGAATGCACAGACATACCGTGATGAGATCCTGAGGCCCATTGTCATGCCATTTATCCGCCGCCATCACCTCATGTTTCAGCATGATAATGCAGAGCCCGTGTCACAAGGATCTGTACACAATTCCTGGAAGCTGAAAATGTCCCAGTTCTTCCATGGCCTGCATACTCACCAGACATGTCACCCATTGAGCATGTTTGGGATGCTCAGGATCGAAGAAGATTGAAGAGGAGTGGGACAACATTCCACAGGCCACAATCAACAACCTGATCAACTCAATGCGAAGGAGATGTGTTGGCAAATGGTGGTCACACCTGATACTGACTGGTTTTCTGATCCACGACCCTAAAAAAATAAAAGGTATCTGTGACCAACAGATGCATATCTGTATTCCTAGTCATGTGAAATTCATAGATTAGGTTCTAATTAATGTATTTCTATTGACAGATTTCCTTATATGAACTGTAAGTAAAATCGTATTTTGTCCAGTATACAGTCGGAAGGTTACATACACTTACGTTGGAGTCATTAAAACTCGTTTTTCAACCACTCCACAAATTTCTTGTTAACAAACTATAGTTTAGGCAAATCAGTTAGGAACTCTACTTTGTGCATGACACAAGTAATTTTTCCAACAATTGTTTACAGACAGATTATTTCACTTATAAGTCACTGCATCACAATTCCAGTGGGTCACAAGTTTACATACACTAAGTTGACTGTGCCTTTAAACAGCTTAGAAAATTCCAGAAAATGATGTCATGGCTTTAGAAGCTTCTGATAGGCTAACTGACATAATTTGAGTCAATTGGAGGTGTACCTGTGGATGTATTTCAAGGCCTACCTTCAAACTCAGTGCCTCTTCGGCTTGACATCATGGGAAAATCAAAAGAAATCAGCCAAGACCTCAGAAAATAAATTGTAGACCTCCACAAGTCTGGTTCATCCTTGGGAGCAATTTCCAAATGCCTGAAGGAACCACATTCATCTGTACAAACAATAGTACGCAAGTATAAACACCATGGCACCACGTAGCCGTAATACTGCTCAGGAAGGAGATGCGTTCTGTCTCCTAGAGATGAACGTACTTTGGTGCGAAAAGTGCAAATCAATCCCAGAACAGCAGCAAAGGACCTTGTGAAGATACTGGAGGAAACAGGTAGAAAAGTATCAATATCCACAGTAAAACGAGTCCTATATCGACATAACCTGAAAGGCCGCTCAGCAAGGAAGGAGCTAGTGCTCCAAAACCACCATAAAAAAGCACGACTACAGTTTGCAACTGCACATGGGGACAAAGATCATACTTTTTTTGGTCTGATGAAACAAAAATATAACTATTTGGTCATAATGACCATTGTTATGTTTGGAGGAAAAAGGGGGAGGCTTGCAAGCCGAAAAACACCATCCCAACTGTGAAGCACGGGGTGGCAGCATCATGTTGCGGGGGTGCTTTGCAGCAGGAGGGACTGGTGCACTTCACAAAATAAATGGCATCACGAGGCAGCATCTCAAGACATTCAGTTAAAGCTTTGTCGCGAAGGGTCCTTCCAAATGGACAATGACCCCAAGCATACCTTCAAAACTGTGGCAAAATGGCTTAAGGACAACAAAGTCAAGGTATTGGAGTGGCCATCAAAAAGCCCTGACCTCAATCCTATAGAACATTTGTGGGCAGAACTGAAAAAGCATGTGCGAGCAAGGAGGCCACAGTTACACCAGCTCTGTCAGGAGGAATGGGCCAAAATTCACCCAATTTATTGTGGGAAGGTTGTGGAAGGCTACCTGACACGTTTGACCCAAGTTAAACCATTTAAAGGCAATGCTACCAAATACTAATTGAGTGTATGTAAACTTCTGACCCTCTGGGGATGTGATGAAAGAAATAAAAGCTCAAATAAATTATTCTCCCTTCTATTTATTCTGACAATTCACAATCTTAAAATAAAGTGGTGATCCTAACTGACCAAAGACAGGGAATTTTTACAAAGATTAAAATGTCAGGAATTGTGAAAAATTGAGTTTAAATGTATTTGGCTAAGGTGTAGGTAAACTTCCGACTTCAACTGTGTATGCAACATACAACACTCATGTGTAACTTTAGACATGTTCTCTGAACAACAGTGTTGTTTTCTATGTTGACTCAATTACCATACCTTATGGTAGCCTAGTGGTTAGAGCATTGGGCCAGTAACTGAAAGGTTGCTGGATTGAATCCCCGAGCTGACAAGGTTAAAATCTGTCGCTCTGCCCATGAGTAAGGCAATTAACCAACTTTTCCCCAGACTCCGAAGATGTGGTTGTTGATTTAAGGCAGCCCCCGCACCTCTCCGATTCAGAGGGTTAAATGCGGAAGACACATTTCAGTTGAATGCACTCAGTTGTACGACTGACTAGGTATCCCCCTTTCCCTTATGGCAAGTGACATACATCAATACAAACACCAGAGAATTAAGGACCCCATGGAAGCAAAACAAATATCAGGAAAGTCCACCTGTTGGTTCTGGCATGAGCAACCGATCCTGTCAGTATTGTAGCGCAAAGACTTGCATGACTTTTAATAGGGTATAGTTTGAGGTTTTGCAATTAAGCCCTATTTTCTACTTACCCAGAGTCAGATTAACTCATGGATACAATTCTTACATCTGTGTGCAGTTTGAAGGAAGTTAAAGGTCAATTTGTTTCTGGAGCCATTGCTAACTAGCGTTAGCACAATTACTGAAAGTCTATAAGGAGCACATAGCATGCTACCTTCAACTTTTAAAAGGGTTTAGTTGCCAAAATCTTGAATAATGCCTTTAAACCATGTTAGTAAAAACGATGGCTCAATACTATGTGTTATCTACACTACAACCTGTAACTTTGCATATTTCCCAGATGGGACATAGTACTCCATGTCATACTCATCATTCAATGTCCTTGTCTGCACCTCCACCCACTCCTCATGGATGTTTCTGTAGGCCTCTGGAAAGTCTGTGCCAAATGCCATGGTTCAAAGAACGATCCTCATAACAGGATGCATTGTTTCCTTATTAACTTGAAGAAACCAGCCTTTTACTTTGGGATCCTCAACTGCAGGTTTGGGTTTTTTCTGGGCTGTAAGAAAAGGCAGATGGAAGTCAGTGGTTATCACTTTTAGATAGGTAAGGTAGAGTTATTTTCATGGTAACATAACTCCACAATAAATCATTTTGATTTAAGTTGTGATTTATTTTAGCTAGGATTGCTTTGCTCTGATTTGTTTGAGTGAGCTCAAACCTCTGGTGATTTACATAAAAAAAATGCTAAGTCATGCTTGCTCAAAATAGACTCAAGAAAAAAACATCTGTCTATAGAAGTATTGATTGAGTTAAAAACGTATTTTAAATTCTTACCATAACATTTGATGACTATAATGAATGTAACTAAAATCCCCCAAATAACAAAGGGGATCATCAATGTTGAATATTTTGAAGGGTTCTGCCATTTGTATTTATTGATGAGGGTATGTCCTTTCCATCAACTGTTGAAGCCATCTGTAACAAGAGCTACTCATGAGAAACAGCAATCAAGAATTTAATCAGTCAAACATCTACAGTACCTTGCAAAAGTATTCATACCCCTTGGATTTATTCACATTTTATTGTTACAAAGTGGGATTAAAATATGTATGTCATTTTTTGTCAACAATCTACTCAAAATACTCTGTAATGCCACATTTAGATAATTTTTTAAGATCAATACAAATTTGATAACTAAAATACACTCGTTGCATACGCTATGTATGAAGCCCCTTTGTTCAGACAAGCCTAAATTAGTTCAGGAGTAAAATTTGGCTTAACAAATCACATAAATACATTTCATGGAATCACTTTGTGGATTTTTTAAAATTGACTTTAAAAAAATATATATATTTTTTTACTTACCATTCCTCTGTCCCCCATGCATACAATATCTGTAAGGTCCCTAGGTCAAGCGTTAAATTTCAAGCACAAATTCAATTGCAAAGACTTGGGAGCTTTTTGAAAGCCTCATAAAGAAGGCCAGTGATCGGTAGATGGGTAACAATAACAAATCAGACCAACACTGAGATGCAGTGCCGTAGAGCGTGGCGCCACTCGGGAGCCCCTACACCTCAATTAGGTTGATATAAATCCCTATCATAAATTTGAGTGTCATTTTTATATAGCCTTCACTTTCTTGTTCAGAACGTAAACGTGGGTGGGATAAGCGCGGGTGTGGTTTCGTGACAATGACCCCAAGAGCAGCTAATCAGTTATTTGATAAGCTCTTCCACCTCTGACACAGCCTAAACCAAAACAAAGAAAGGCTGTGCTTTGTTGTTCGTATGAGGAATGCATGTGATTGCATTCATAGTTGTTATAACCATTTAAGTCATGTGTAATAGTGTTATTTATTAGGAATTCATACTTTTCAAAATAAATGACTATCAGACTCACTGCTCTTCCTCTTAGGACCACAAGGCATGAGGAATGACATGAGATTAAACAAAAAAGATGTGGGATTGGGAGTTGGAGAACAACATTCAACAAAATGCAATCTGTTCCAATTCTGAAAAATAACGTATTCCTGTTTAACAAACAAAAATATTTTCAAAAGACGGCTGGAATTCTTTCGGACCTGCATTGCAGTACAGTAGGGTACCGTAGCTCTTTTTCGCCATGCACAAATAAACAATGTATGACCTAGCCTATTAGATTTCCCTCACGGGTAGATGCTTACAGTTTCCAGAATAATGCATGTGTGCGCACAGGTTTTCTTCGTTTTGTTGACTGCAAGTGTAGTTTTGTGGACTATTGTTTGCCAGAGTGTGAAATACATTCAAAAATAGATATTTGTCAGTAGTTCATATTTTGGAGTGAACCAATATTTCACCCAGAAAAATGACAGACATCTGTTGCAATCTTGTTAGCTATAACTATTAAAACAATATTAACTTAGTGTGTTGCTTACCACAAAATATTGTTGATGTCAAAAGACTGATGAGGCAAACTGACATCCACCAGATAAATCTCATGATTCATAAAAATAAATATAAATGACAACTCCAGCATAGCCATAACACATATGTTCACACAATTTCTGATGTGCCTTCAAGAAGGGTAATGCTGCATCTGGAAGAAGAAAATCATCTCTCTCTCTGAAGGTTTAAATGGCAGCTACAGGAAATAAATGTTGCAGAACAGGAAATGTGTGGCACACACTTGTTGGAGACGGTTTCATGTCCAAAAGAAACACCACAAATTAATGTAGCCTATAAGCTTTTGAATTAAACAAGAACATTGCGATAGAACAAGAAGCACAAATTGAAGAACTACACTCTGTTGGAGTTCGGACCCTAAGATTGTCACTGTACCCCGCAATTACACCTGCAACCCTGTACATGTGACTATCAAACACTGATGATTATACTGCGAGAGATGCCATGAGACTGTATCCAAACCAAGGTTGGATTCAATGACATATCAATTCCGTCAATTCAGGTAGTAACTTAAATTATTTTCTTTTAGAAAGATCCTGAATTCAAATGTAATTGATCCCCAATCCTGATCCAAGTTAACAGGTAAAAACCGCGTTCTCATGAGAGCATACTGCACCTGACAGTGGTTGTTTCACTGGTTTACCTAACACACCTCACTGAACACACTTCCACAGATTCACAATATGAATTGCAGGTCCACAGATTTTCTGGGAGCCTTCAGACGCACAACCAGTTTTGTATGCATGGCTGTTAGGACAGCAATGCTGCTACCTCCCAAAATAGACCATGTATGTCATCCCATGATTTGAAATGACATTAGAACATGTACTTGATATGCTGTGTATCATGTAATAAGGGCATGTATAGTCCCAGTATGTCTGATCAGAGGGACGGAGGAAACTAAACTCAGTGAGCAGCAGTCCTGAACAGCAGAGACCCTCTTCTCCATTCAAGTGAAATATCTCACCATCCCCCATCATATTGCCCCTCTGCACCACAGCGATGTGACAGAATGGGGGAATGGTGGGATAATGCAGCATTCCTAAGACAACACAGAGGAACCCTGGGCTGCCCTACATAACAACCCTACAGCTAATGACATGGAATTGACAAAGTTGAATACAGTTGTATATTACTGTAGCCACAGTAAAGGGTGTGCAGATGTGAGAAAATCAATTCCTTTTGGAAGAATGTCTCCTGCGACGGCTGGTGTGACTGTTTCGCCGTGTGAGCTCAGATGGCTCGGAGTGCGACCGCTCGTGCAACTTCAGGAGACGCAGGTACCTGAAGGCTTTTCCACACTGGCCACAGGAGTGGCCCTCCCCCGTGTGTTTAAACTTGTGCTCCCTCAGGTGCGTGTGTAGTTTGTAAGTCTTCCCACACTCGTCGCAGCTGTAAGGGCGTTCGTTCGAGTGCAGCCCCCGCTTGTGTATGCGGAGGCCCCCGCTGTCTTTAAAGGTCTTGTCGCATATGTCACATCTGTAAGGTTTCTCTGAAGAGTGCCTGCGTACGTGGGCCTGGAGTAGGCTGTTGTTGCCAAACATCTTCTGGCAGACAGGGCAGGGGAGTTTGGGACTGGGGTCATGGTCTTTTTGGTGTCTCTTTAGGTCAAACTCGTAGACAAAGGTCCTTCCGCACTGGGCACACAGGAACTGGCGGTTCCCGATGTGATAGCCCATGTGTCTCTTTAACAAGCTTGGCATAAAGAAACGCAACCCACACTGCTCACAGGCGTACGGGCGGTCCGTGGTGTGCCAGCGCTGGTGGGCGGACAGCTGGAATTGGGTTGGAAAACTCTTCGGACAATGAGTGCAGAAATAGGTATTCTCACTTGTATGACAATCCATGTGTCTTTTGCAGTACTGTACTTGGGTGAAACCCTTTCCACAGATGGTGCATTTGTATGGTCTCGCATCCGTGTGGACGCGATGGTGATTCTGAAGGCCAACCTTTCTCCGAAAGCACTTGCCACACTCGTCGCAGCTAAAGGGCCGCACGTCAGAGTGAATTTTCATATGGTTGGTCAGGAGTGCCAACGTCCTGAAGAATCTGCTACAATCGGTGCATTTGAAAGGTTTCTCTCCGGTGTGTATGCGGAGGTGATCCTCCAGCCGTCCCCGAGACAGAAAACGCTTCCCACACTCTTGGCAGGAGTTGGTTGCAGGGTTTCTCTTTCTAGAGCACGCTACTCGTAGTGGCTTTTGCACCCTCTTCCTTTGGATAATGGAACTCTCAAAGAGATCGACCTCTGTTTCCTGACCACCGATCACCACACTGCTCCCGAGACCTGTGTCGGCCGACTCCATCTCCTTGTCCAAATTATCGTTTTGTGGAAGGGGTGGCAAGG
The DNA here is from genome assembly GCF_013265735.2 of Oncorhynchus mykiss. Classification (NCBI taxonomy): domain Eukaryota; kingdom Metazoa; phylum Chordata; class Actinopteri; order Salmoniformes; family Salmonidae; genus Oncorhynchus; species Oncorhynchus mykiss. Next base: position 58,712,738 of record NC_048579.1, on the reverse strand, counting down.
AATGGAGCGATAAAGTGTAACTGGCAATATGGGGGACCCACTGGTCGACACTCGTCAGCTCGGCTGGCTGGTTATCCGTAGCAGGGATGACTATCTGTGAAGGAGAGGCTTCAGTGATGGAAGTATTCATCAGTGATACAAGCTGTTGCTGTCTCATCGTTTGCAACATACTCCTTACTGTTGGTGCACCTTTTGATGGTGCCCCTCCCACCAGTCCGCTAACACCTTGAGGACAAGAGCAGACCACGGCGCTCTCTGGAAGTGCATTCTCTTCTTCACCGGCACGCACTGCACCCTCTTCTCTCTCCACAGTACTATCTTCTCCAGCATGGTCAGAGTCATCTGACATCATTCCCAGATCCTCCAAGTTACTGAAGGAGGCAGGGTTCATGAGGCTTAGAGCGGCTTCTAATGATTCTGATGGCTTGTCAAGATCTGGCTCCATTGATGGCCTTCCACAAGCGAGGCGGAAGGACAGTGAGGACAGCACACAGTCACCCACAGAAGACGTGACCGGTACTGAGGAAAAGGGACAAATGTAGAAAAATGACATTCTGATTGGTTAAATTTGAAAGGCTAGGAATTGGCATTGTTTACATTAATACCATTGAAAAACTATTTCACAATCCTGTAAATACAGTTAGTTCAAAGTTATCCATGACAGTTTGGGGAAAACTACATTGTTCTTTGTTTATCTGTTGATAATTCTACTAACATTAACAAGAAGGAGAATATATAATTTAAGTAAATTTACCAAACTGAATCTTATTTAGCAGGTTCTGGTGCTGGAGGAGGATCTTCAGGTGCTCAGGGTCAGACACAGACTGTCCACACTCCTCCAGGTCAGAGGGGGCAGCACTGATAATGGACGCTATCTGAGAAGGAGAGGTAGAAGCTAAGATCAGCAACCAGGGGGTTTCTTAGAGTGCGCAGGATGAAAAATACTATGGCATGTGTTGGCACATATACAGTTGTCTAACAATGTCAACATTAGATATAATTGGTGAATTGATAGTTATAGACTTGTTGTGTAACAGTTCATTACCTGGGAGAGATCTGGCACAGATAGCAGCCGTTCCAGTCTGAGGACCAAGCCTCCCACAAGGGCCTGCAGTGCTGTGTCATACTTGGAGCCATACTGTGTATGGAACTCCTCCTACACGGAAGGAAAGAAAAAGTTAAAGTCAGTGTCTATGACATGACACAGTGGACAGTGAGAGAGGAAAGGGAGCCTGCCGAACCTGGAAGAAGTGCTTCCTCTCATAAGGGTTTTTCAGCAGGGTTTGGACCAGCGCCACAAAGTTAGCCTGCGACTCCTCCACTTCTGCATCTTGCTGCTGTAACACAGATTAGGTATAATTTGATACAAAGTACAGCCACTTCAGCCATCAGAATGATATGTTACTAAAAAGAGGGGTATTGAGTGCATGGGTGACTGGGTTTGTAAAAGTCACAAGTCTAGCCTGAAAACAACTTTTATCCCTTACCCTATCCATGTTTGCACTTTGCAGATCTATGGAATCAGATGGGTGACAACAAAGCAAGACAGATGGCAGAAAGCTCCCACAACCTCACTGGAAGGTGTTAACACTTGTATGTCGTCTACACTTATCGAGTCCCCTCAGATCTGTACACTACAGAGCTAAAGGCTATTTTCAAATCAGACCAACATGCAAATGTAACTTATTTTAAGTAGTCGTCCGAGAATGGTATTGACATCAATATTTAGGTATGTTGTGTTACAGGTGTGTTGCGAGTTTGTGCGCCGGAATTTCCACACAGGATAAATATTCTTACCCCCAAGATGTTCATCTTTGCCAGGAGACGTTGGATGTCCTGAAGGTTGGGTGGGTCCTTGTGGAACAACTCCAAGATCATCTAAAATAATGGGGCAAAATTGTATATGATATTTCTAATACACAATGTGTCAAAACCACCCCTCCCATGACCACACATGTCACTCACCCTTGCTCTCAGGCCCAGGATGAGTTGAGCCCTCTGTTTGTAACTCAGCAACTTTGGAACAGCTTCAGTCACCACAGTTACAAATTCCTCGACCTTCCCATAGTGCATCACATTTCGTTGATTCACCACATGCCATACAAAGGAATACATCAGCCGCAGGGGAGAAACCAATAGTCGCAAAGAGGAGAGAGGAAGTGGGGGACCTATAGCAAGACGATAGGACAAAATGTTAGCTTGTGTGGCTTCATCCTCTTTCTTTAGCAAAAAATACCTCCAGCAACATGGCTAACTAGCTAGCAAACTTAATTTAGAAGGCAAGCCGAAACGGACATTAGCTTTATACTTAGCTACCCATTACAGATAGTCGCTAGCCCTCTGCAGTGACTTGGGTCCAGCCAGGTTCACATTTGTAAAATTGGTTAGATTGCTAATACATGGCTAGTAAGTGTCATATAATGTAACCTACCAGTACTGGCTGTACTCTTCTTGACTCGTTTGTCCATGCCGGAATGTTACCAAATATGTACGATAAGCAGTAAAGGTAACTAGCATGGTAGATAACTATCATCAACTCACTGACGATTTTTTTGTGTGAAAACCGGACAAAGGGAAACGGAACCAAACCCAGAACAGAGTTTTGACCGGACTATTTTACAATAAGATTGGCACCATAACAACATTACCGCCACCTATCGTGCTGGAATAAGAGCCGCAAGTGAATCATTCTGCTCTTTTCTTGAAATTACATTTTAGGTAAAATTACGAATTTCGTAATTTTTCTGTATATATATATATATATATTTGGATGAGTATGAATTTTTATTTTGTGGCTTAATTAACTTTTGTGGTTTAATGAACACTTTAAAATGTATTATAAAAAGTCATCACACAGTACCATTCTAGCATACATCTAGTTTCCCTTGCTGTGAATAAAATAGCAAAACAAGAAAGTTGTGGCACACAATGTTGACTTTATTTGCCTTTATCCAACACCAACTGTTGTGCATATTTTTTGTAAAGGCGTCCGGCAATTATTGACTACTTTCAAAAAGAGAAATAAGTGAGTAGCTGTCAATTGACATCTTATGTCATTGGAATTTCAAACTATCCAAAAAAAGCATCACAAACAAATATGCTTTAATGACACAATCATTCATTGTTGGTATCTAACAGGACATATGTTTGTTTCTGCATGAATTAAGCCAGGCATTCTACCATTTGTCAATGTTCAGTCTAGGAAATCCTGGATTATGGGCCAAAATTGTCAAGTTTACAACAAAAAAAACAAGGACATGATTACAGCCAATGGCATGGCATTGTAGCTATCAATTTACATCTTATGTCATTGGAATTTCAATAACCTATCCAAAAAGCATCACAAACAAATATGTTTTAATGACACAATCATTAATTGTTATCTAACAGGAGACACTGCATTAACTAAGCCAGACATTATACTATTTTTCAATGTTCAGTCTATTAAGGGAATCCTGAATTCTGGTCCAAAATCTAAAGTCTACCACAAAAAATTAGAAATATTATTTCAGCTAATGGCAATTTGTCAGGATAATAAAACTAGCATTCCAGTCGGTGTCTATGGAAGGCAGCCACTGAGCAGTAAATCAACTCATTTTGGAGGAATTTCTCCTGCGACGGCTGGTGTGACTGTATTTCCTTGTCTGCTCAGATCGCTCTCCTGAGTGCAACCGCTCATGCGCCTTCAGAAGACGTGGTAACTTGAAGACCTTTCCACACTGGTCACAGGGGTGCCCCTCTGCCGTGTGGTGGACAATTATGTGCTCCTTCAGGTGCTGATTTAGCTTGTATGTCTTCCCACACATGTCGCAGTGGTAAGGGCGTTCGCCCGTGTGCAGACGTTTGTGACTGCTCAAGCTGCTGCTCTGTTTAAAGGTCTTGTCACATATGTCACATCTGTAAGGTTTTACAGAGGTGTGCGTAAACATGTGGGCCTTAATGAGTCCGTTGCTGCCAAACACCTTCTGGCAGACAGGGCATGGGATCTTGGGCTTGGGGCCATGGTCCCTTTGGTGTTTCTTCAGGTCAAACTCATAAACAAAAGTCTTTCCACACTGGGCACACAGGAACGGGCGGTTCCCAATGTGATAGCCCATGTGCCTCTTCAGCCCACTGGGATGAAAGAAGCGCATCCCACACTGCTCACAGATGAACGGGCGCTCCATGGTGTGCCAGCGCTCGTGGACAGACAGCTTGTATTGGGTTGGGAATCTCTTCGGACAATGAGTGCAGGGAAAGTTATTTTCACTTGCATGAGACTGGATGTGTATTCTGCAATAGAATGCTTGGCTGAAGCCCTTTCCGCAGATGGTGCATTTATGTGGTTTCGCACCCGTGTGGATGGGCTGATGATTCTTCAAGTCAGCCTTTTTCCGAAAGCCCTTGTCACACTTTTCACACTTAAATGGCCGCGCTTCAGAGTGATTTTTCATATGAGTGGTCATGCCTCCTAAGGACCTGAAGGCCCTGCCACACTCAGTGCACTTGAAAGGTTTCTCTCCTGTGTGAATGCGGAGGTGATTTTCCAGCTGAGACGGATAGACAAAACTCTTCCCACACTCCTGGCAAATGATGGTTGCCTCTGGGATTTTCCTCTTCGAGGGTACCGTTATTCTTTGCGGCTTGGGCAGTCTCCTTCGGATAACAGCCCTCTCAAAGAGATTGGCTTCTGGTTCCTGACCCCCAATTTCCACACTGCTTCCAAGACACGTGTCACCTGACCGGATCTCCTGGTCTACATCATTGTTTTGTGGAAGGGGTGGCAAGGAAGGGAGCGAAATCGAGTTACTTGCAATGTGGGAGACCCACTGGTGGACACTCGCTAGCTCGACCGGCTGGTTATCTGGCTGGTTCCCATTGGTGACTGTGGCAGGGCTGACAATATGTGAAGGAGAGGCTTCGGTGATGAAAGTATTCATCAGTGTTGCAAGCTCTTTGTGTCTCTCTGTTGGCGGCATGCTCTCTACTGTTGGTGCCCCTCCCACTGGCCTGCTTACACTTTGAGGAGTAGGTGAGACTATGTCGTTCTTTGACATTGCATTGTCTTCTTCACTGTCGACTACTGAATTTTTCACCCGACCTCCGTTATCCCTGGCATTCTGCTCTTCTCTCTCCACAGTAGTTACTGCTCCAGCGTGGTCCGATTCAACTGGCATCATTCCCAGATCCTCCAAGTCACTGAAGGAGGCAGGGCTCATGATGCTTAGAGCGGCTTCTAATGATTCCGTTGGTTCGTAAAAATCTGTCTGCATGGACTGCATTCCACAGGTTAAGCGGAAAGACAGCGAGGACAGCACACAGTCCCCTACAGAGGACGTGACAGGTACTGAGAAAAAGGGACAAATACAGAAAAATCTATGAATATTTTATATTACACCACATTCTGATTGTTTGAATTTGAAAGTATTGGGCATGTTTAGATTAATACCATTTCAAAATAATTAAAATTCCTGTAAATACAGCTGGTTCAAAGTTATCAATAGATTGAACCATGGCAGTTTGACCAAAAGGGGAAACTACATTGTTCTTTGTTCAACTGTTGATAATTCCACTGAACATTAACATGGAGAAGATATACTAATTAATGTAACCCTACCCAACTGAATCTTATTTAGCAGGTTCTGGTGCTGGAGGAGGATCTTCAGGTGCTCAGGGTCAGACACAGACTGTCCACACTCCTCCAGGTCAGAGGGGGCAGCACTGATAATGGACGCTATCTGAGAAGGAGAGGTAGAAGCTAAGATCAGCAACCAGGGGGTTTCTTAGAGTGCGCAGGATCAAAAATACTATGGCATGTGTTGGCACGTATACTAACGTTCAAAGGTTTAGGGTCACTTAGAAATGTCCTTGTTTTTGAAAGAAAATACGATTTTTTGGTCCATTAAAATAACACCAAACTGATCCGAAATACAGTGTAGACATGGTTAATGTTGTAAATGACTATTGTAGCCGGAAACTGATGATTTTTAAAGGAATATCTACATAGGCGTACAGAGGTACATTAACAGCAACCATCACTCCTGTGTTCCAATGGCACATTGTGTTAGCTAATCCAAGTTTATCATTTTAAAAGGCAAATTGATCATTAGAAAACCCTTTTGCAGTTATGTTAGCACAGCTGAGAACTGTTGCTCTGATTAAAGAAGCAATAAAACTGGCCTTCTTTAGACTAGTTGAGTATCTGGAGCATCAGCACTTGTGGGTTCGATTACAGGCTCAAAATGGCAATAAACAAATAACTTTCTTCTGAAACTCTTCAGTCTATTCTTGTTCTGAGAAATGAAGGCTATTCCATGTGAGAAATTGCCAAGAAACTGAAGATCTCGTACAACGCTGTGTACTACTCCCTTCACAGAACAGAACAAACTGTCGCTAACCAGAATAGAAAGAGGAGTGGGAGGCCCCGGTGCACAACTGAGCAAGAGGACAAGTACATTAGTGTCTAGTTTGAGAACCAGACGCCTCACAAGTCCTCAAATGGCAGCTTCATTAAATAACACCAGTCTCAACTTCAACAGTGATGAGGCGACTCCGGGATGCTGGCCTTCTAGGCAGAGTCGCAAAAAAAAAGCTGTATCTCAGACTGGCCAATAAAAGTAGAAGATTAAGATGGGCAAAAGAACACAGACACTGGAAGATTGGAAAAAAAGATTGGAAAAAAAAGTGTTATGGACAGACAAATCTACATTTGAGGTGTTTGCATCACAAAGAAGAACATTCGTGAGACGCAGAAAAAAATGTAAGATGCTGGAAGAGTGCTTGACGCCATCTGTCAAGCATGGAGGAGGCAATGTGATGGTCTGGGGCTGCTTTGGTGGTGGTAAAGTGGGAGATTTGTACAGGGTAAAAGGGATCTTGAAGAAGGAAGGCTATCCCTCCATTTTGCAACGCCATGCCATACCCTGTGACCGGCGCTTAATTGGAGCCAATTTCCTCCTACACCAGGACAATGACCAAAAGCATAGCTCCAAACTATGCAAAAACTATTTAGGGAAGAAGCAGTCAGCTGGTATTCTGTCTATAATGGAGTGGCCATCACAGTCACTGGATCTCTTGCCTAGTAAAATAAAGGTTACACATCTCAACCATATTGAGCTATTGTGAGAGCGTCTTGACCGTATGGTACGTAAGAAGTGCCCATCAAGCCAATCCAACTTTTGGGAGGTGCTACAGGAAGCATGGGGTGAAATCTATTCAGATTACCTCAACAAATTGACAACTAGAATGCCAAAGGTCTGCAAGGCTGTAATTGCTGCAAATGGAGGATTCTTTGACGAAAGCAAAGTTTGAAGGACACAATTATTATTTCAATTAAAAACCATTATTTATAACCTTGTAAACGTCTTCACTATATTTCCTATTCATTTTGCAACTCATTTCATGTATGTTTTCATGGAAAACAAGGACATCACTAAGTGACCCCAAACTTTTGAACGGTAGTCTATATAGTTGTCTAACAATGTCAACATTAGATATGACTGGTAAATTGTTAGTTATAGACTTGTTTTTTTTACCAGTTTATTACCTGGGAGAGATCTGGCACAGATAGCAGTCGTTCCAGTCTGAGGACCAAGCCTCCCACAAGGGCCTGCAGTGCTGTGTCATACTTGGAGCCATACTGTGTATGGAACTCCTCCTACACGGAAGGAAAGAAAAAGTTAAAGTCAGTGTCTATGACATGACACAGTGGACAGTGAGAGAGGAAAGGGAGAAAGCCTGCTGAACCTGGAAGAAGTGCTTCCTCTCATAAGGGTTTTTCAGCAGGGTTTGGACCAGAGCCACAAAGTTAGCCTGCGACTCCTCCACTTCTGCATCTTGCTGCTGTAACACAGATTAGGTATAATTTGATACAAAGTACAGCCACTTCAGCCATCAGAATGATGTTACTAAAAAGAGGGGTATTGAGTGCATGGGTGACTGGGTTTGTAAAAGTCACAAGTCTAGCCTGAAAACAACTTTTATCCCTTACCCTATCCATGTTTGCACTTTGCAGATCTATGGAATCAGATGAGTGACAACAAAGCAAGACAGATGGCAGAAAGCTCCCACAACCCCACTAGAAGGTGTTAACACTTGTATGTCATTTCAACTTATCCAGTCCCCTCAGATCTGTACACTACAGAGCTAAAGGCTATTTTCAAATCAGATTACAGCGCATATTTGACCCTCTCTTAAGTGATGTCGCTCCAGCCTTGGTTTTTCTGGTTTAATGGTATCGAGTCATTCTTGAATATGTTGTGTTACATGTGAGTTGTTCACTGGTATGGGGCGGAATTTCCACATTTTCACACAGGAGAAATATTCGTACCCCCAAGATGTTCATCTTTTCCAGGAGACGTTGGATGTCCTGAAGGTTGGGTGGGTCCTTGCGGAACAACTCCAAGATCATCTAAAATAATGGGACAAAATTGTATATGATTTTTCTAATACACAGTTTCAAAACCACCCCTCCCATGACCACACAACATGTCACTCACCCTTGCTCTCAGGCCCAGGATGAGTTGAGCCCTCTGTTTGTAACTCAGCAACTTTGGAACAGCTTCAGTCACCACAGTTACAAATTCCTCGACCTTCCCATAGTGCATCACATTTCGTTGATTCACCACATGCCATACAAAGGAATACATCAGCCGCAGGGGAGAAACCAATAGTCGCAAAGAAGAGAGAGGAAGTGGGGGACCTATAGCAAGACGATAGGACAAAATGTTAGCTTGTGTGGCGTCATCCTCTTCCTTTAGCAACAATATACCTCCAGCAACATGGCTAACTAGCTAGCAAACTTAATTTAGAAGGCAAGCCGAAACGGACATTAGCTTTATACTTAGCTACCCATTAAAGATAGTCGCTAGCCCTCTGCAGTGACTTGGGTCCAGCCAGGTTCACATTTGTAAAATTGGTTAGATTGCTAGTAAGTGTCATATAATGTAACCTACCAGTACTGGCTGTACTCTTCTTGACTCGTTTGTCCATCCCGGAATGTTACCAAATATGTACGATAAGCAGAAATCTAACAGTAAAGGTAACTAGCATGGTAGACAGCTATCATCGACTCACTGACGATTTTTTTTGTGTGAAAATGGTGACAACAACGGGACAGAGGGAAACGGAACCAAACCCAGAACAGAGTTTTGACCGGACTATTTTACAATAAGATTGGCAGCATAACAACATTACCGCCACCTATCGTGCTGGAATAAGAGGCGCAAGTGAATCCTTCTGCTCTTTTCTTGAAATTACATTTTAGGTAAAAACATGAATTTCATAATTTTTCCTGTATAACGTTATATATCTGGATGAGTATTAATCTTTATTAATGAACTTTTGTGGCTTAATACAATCTTTAAATGTATTATAAAAAGTAATCGCACAAGACCATTCTAGCATACATTTAGTTTCCCTTGCTGTGAATAAAATAGCAAAACAAGAAAGTTGTGTTACCCAATTTTGACTTTATTTGCCTTTATCCAACACCAAATGTTGTGCATATTTTTTTGTAAAGGCTCCCTGCAATCATTGACTACTCTCAAAAAGAGAAATAAGTGAGTAGCTGTCAATTTACATCTTATGTCATTGGAATTTCAAACTATCCAAAAAAAGCATCACAAACAAATATGCTTTAATGACACAATCATTCATTGTTGGTATCTAACAGGACATATGTTTGTTTCTGCATGAATTAAGCAAGGCATTCTACCATTTGTCAATGTTCAGTCTAGGAAATCCTGGATTATGGGCCAAAATTGTCAAGTTTACAACAACAAAAAACAAGGACATGATTACAGCCAATGGCATGGCATTGTGACGAAGTTAAACTTGTGTCAGAACAATAAAACTAGCATTCCAGTCGGTGTCTATGGAAGGCAGCCACTGAGCAGTAAATCAACTCATTTTGGAGGAATTTCTCCTGCGACGGCTGGTGTGACTGTATTTCCTTGTCTGTTCAGATCGCTCTCCTGAGTGCAACCGCTCATGCGCCTTCAGAAGACGTGGTAACTTGAAGACCTTTCCACACTGGTCACAGGGGTGCCCCTCTGCCGTGTGGTGGACAATTATGTGCTCCTTCAGGTGCTGATTTAGCTTGTATGTCTTCCCACACATGTCGCAGTGGTAAGGGCGTTCGCCCGTGTGCAGACGTTTGTGACTGCTCAAGCTGCTGCTCTGTTTAAAGGTCTTGTCACATATGTCACATCTGTAAGGTTTTACAGAGGTGTGCGTAAACATGTGGGCCTTAATGAGTCCGTTGCTGCCAAACACCTTCTGGCAGACAGGGCATGGGATCTTGGGCTTGGGGCCATGGTCCCTTTGGTGTTTCTTCAGGTCAAACTCATAAACAAAAGTCTTTCCACACTGGGCACACAGGAACGGGCGGTTCCCAATGTGATAGCCCATGTGCCTCTTCAGCCCACTGGGATGAAAGAAGCGCATCCCACACTGCTCACAGATGAACGGGCGCTCCATGGTGTGCCAGCGCTCGTGGACAGACAGCTTGTATTGGGTTGGGAATCTCTTCGGACAATGAGTGCAGGGAAAGTTATTTTCACTTGCATGAGACTGGATGTGTATTCTGCAATAGAATGCTTGGCTGAAGCCCTTTCCGCAAATGGTGCATTTGTGTGGTTTCGCACCCGTGTGGATGGGCTGATGCTTCTTCAAGTCAGCCTTTTTCCGAAAGCCCTTGTCACACTCATCACACTTAAATGGCCGCGCTTCAGAGTGATTTTTCATATGAGTGGTCATGCCTCCTAAGGACCTGAAGGCCCTGCCACACTCAGTGCACTTGAAAGGTTTCTCTCCTGTGTGAATGCGGAGGTGATTTTCCAGCTGAGACGGATAGACAAAACTCTTCCCACACTCCTGGCAAATGATGGTTGCCTCTGGGATTTTCCTCTTCGAGGGTACCGTTATTCTTTGTGGCTTGGGCACCCATCTCCTTCGGATAACAGCCTTCTCAAAGAGATTGGCTTCTGTTTCCTGACCCCCAATTACCACACTGCTTCCAAGACATGTGTCACCTGACCGGATCCCCTGGTCTACATCATTGTTTTGTGGAAGGGGTGGCAAGGAAGGGAGCGAGATCGAGTTACTTGCAATGTGGGAGACCCACTGGTGGACACTCGCTACTTTGACCGGTGGGTTACACGGTTGGTTCCCATTGGTGACCGTGGCAGGGATGACTATTTTGACTATCTGTAAAGGAGATGATTTGGTGAAGGAACTACTCATCAGTGATACAAGCTGTTGGTGTCTCTGTGTTGGCAACATACTCCTTACTGTTGGTGCCCCTTTTGATGGTGCCCCTCCTACTGGTCCGCTAACACCTTGAGGACTAGACACGCTCTCTGGCAGTGTATTGTCACGCACTGCATTTTTCACCCCACTTCCGCTATCCCTAGCATCCTCTTCTCTCTCTACAGTACTATCTTCTCCAGCATGTGGCGAGTCCTCTGACATCATTCCCAGATCCTCCAAGTCACTGAAGGAGGCAGGGTTCATGACGCTTAAAGCGGCTTCTAATGATTCTGATGGCTCATCAAAATCTGGCTCCATTGATGGCCTTCCACAGGCGAGGCGGAAGGACAGCGAAGACAGCACACAGTCACCCACAGAGGAAGTGAGAGGTACTGAGAAAAAATAAAATATATAAAAAATATTTAAGTACATCACAGTTAAGGATATTCTGCGAATTAAAAAAATACTATGCTTTTTATTTCCATTCCTGTTTAAAAAAAATCATAAAATGGTTCATAATGAACTGAAAGGTCCCGTATGTAGTTTTGTGTGTGACCCAACCAAATGTACATAGAAATATGAGTTATAGATCTGTCTTTCTCATTGTAAGCAAGTCTGAAAAGTGCTATATCAGTGTTATGCATGCTATTTCTATGCCTTCCATCCATAAGTTTAGTTTTTTAATCTTTTTATTTAAGGTTTTGTAAACTAAATTCATACAGCTAAAAATATTATATTCATGATCATTGAAAATATATTTCACAGTGGTTTATATTGTACAGCCATTATTTAAATTGCTTGTTTTGTCACTAACTGAAAGTAGAAGAACACTACAGAATTTTACCAACTAGGTAATGGCTGAGCAATTTCTCCACATTGTACTTTTAATTATAGATGTCAAAAATAAAACTTGTAATGTTCTTTGTTTATCTGTTTATAAATCTACTGTACATACACAGAGAGGATAACAGATAATGATTGAAGTAGAGACTCCAAAGCTTTCTATGGACTGTTTTCAAGCCTACCATTTCTGTTTAACTGGGTTTTATTTAGCAGGTTCTGGTGCTGGAGGAGGATCTTCAGGTGCTCAGGGTCAGACACAGACTGTCCACACTCCTCCAGGTCAGAGGGGTCAGCACTGATAATGGACGCTATCTGAGAAGGAGAGGTAGAAGCTAAGATCAGCAACCAGGGGGGTGGCTTAGCATGTGAGGTCAAGACAATAATATGGCATGTGTTGACATAAACTGTTATCTAATAATGACAAAATTAGGTATGATCAGTGAACTGTTAGTTATAGACCTGTCATGCACCAGTTCATTACCTGGGAGAGATCTGGCACAGATAGCAGTTGTTCCAGTCTGAAGACCAAGCCTCCCACAAGGGCCTGCAGTGCTGTGTCGTACTTGGAGCCATACTGTGTATGGAACTCCTCCTACAAGGAAGGAAAGAGTGACAGTATCTGAGATAACCTACCTGAATGACGAGCCGCTGAAAGCAAGTCAAACGAAAGGGACAGAGAGAAAGTATGTCGAACCTGGAAGAAGTGCTTCCTCTCATAAGGGTTTGTCAGAAGGGTTTGGACCAGCGCCACAAAGTTAGCCTGCGACTCCTCCACTTCTGCATCTTGCTGCTGTAACACAGAATGTGAATAATTTGATACAAGTATAACTTATCTGGTTATCTGAATTGAGCTATTAAAATGAGTAGCTGTTACAACCTTTGAATGTATGCAGGAGAGAGAAAAATATTCTTACCCCTGCGGATGCACTGATGTTCATCTTTCCCAGGAGACAATGGATGGCCTGAGGGTTAGGTGGACAATCCTTGCGGAACATCTCCAAGATCATCTAAATAATGGGAATCATGGAGATATTGAGTAAACTTGCAGCATCCCTGCCCTCCTTACACACATACAGTTTCTACTGGCATTGATATACATGTGTCAATCAAAGTATAATCAACTACTCCTCCCATGACCACACAACACGTCACTCACCCTTGCTCTCAGGCCCAGGATGAGTTGAGCCCTCTGTTTGTAACTCAGCAACTTTGGAACAGCTTCAGTCACCACAGTTACAAATTCCTCGACCTTCCCATAGTGAATCACATTTCGTTGATTCACCACATGCCATACAAAGGAATACATCAGCCGCAGGGGAGAAACCAATAGTCGTAAAGAGTAGAGAGGAAGAGGGGGGCCTATGGAAAGAAGACGGAACCAATAAATATTTAGGCTGTACTGGTTGTTGCATAACAAAAAATCATATTCGTCTACAACAAAATATTATGATAAGACAAAACCACAGATGAGAGTTAGAATCTTTGGTTTTACTATATTTAGCAGCAACATTTAGAAAGAAAGCCAACATGATATTAACATGAAATTAATGTAGTTAGCTATATTAGTAAGTTACTTTACAGTTCACTTGGGGCTGACTGTATGTTGAATTTGAGCTACTCTAGCTTACGTTAGCCAGGGTTAATAGCACGTTACTTTTAGAAACAACCCCTACCCGTACTGGCAGTCGCTTTGACTCGTTTGTCCATGATGGAAAAGTTGTTATCAAAAGTATGTATGGATAATTAACAGCATACAACTGTATATCAACATGCAATAAAATAAATGTGGAAATGGAAACAACAACCGTACATTCGGAAAGTAATTAGTGTCTCGTCAGCAACACTAGAAAAGTATTTCCGGGTCAATGTTTCGGGAAATTTCAAAATAAAAGTAACCATGTAATAGTACAAAAGTAATTCACCTCTATTTCAGTGGCGATTTTAGCATGTACATCTTGGTGGGGCAAACACATTTTATGGGAGATGCATGCCAGCAAAGCCACTACACAACTCAACACTAAACAATACATAAATTGCACTATAGCGGTGACAAACAGTGCCCACAAACTGTTAGGGCCTACATAAAGCTGTCCCAACAGCAGTCCCGACACCTTAGCACTGCTACACCTGGCTTTCAGCGAAGCCTTGTCTGTCAGCGAAACAGTTAATTCAGACTCATTTACTGCCTTTTAAAAAAACATAGCTGATATGGCTGATTTGCTTAAACAAATGTGATTTCTACTGACAATTGAGATGTACAAACTATGGCAAAAGGGTAGGACAAGCGGATAAGAGGCAATCCGTAATTTCGATTAAGACATTAATGAGCGAGCGACGACAGACGTAGTCAATATAACTATTTGTTCAGCCTTTTTGAAATGTGCAGCGACTGAATTCACCCCTAAAACCGCTGCCATTTCTTCCGGCGCCATTTTACCATTTTACCACATCTCCAGAGGTGGTCTGAAGAAGAGGGGATGGGGTTGAGCAAGCAGGTGGCCGAACCTTACTAGTCACAGGATTTCATCTGGAGAGAGAGGGGAGAAAGAAGTCAAGGCATAGGGTATTTCTGTGTGAGTGGAACCAGTGGACTCAATAGGCTGAGTGAATGAGATGTGGATGTCGTCAATCTTTGTTTCAAAGTGGTTGACAAAGTCGTCAATCAATATCATATCCAGTGCCATGATATCGACCAGATGTTAAACCACTGTCAAAGTTGATGATGAATTTAGGAGCTTCTCCAGGTTTCTGATGGTATCAGGCTAAATCATTGTCAATGGCACTACTAGCTTTACAGCTGATCGTGGCAGACTCTCCAGATTGTGCCATGGCAACTGCAGGAGTCTGGGTCAATAAAATGTCACCTGCATAGCCTGGAAGAGATAAAACAATATGTTTGCAGTCTTTGATTTAGATTAAACCTTCTTTAGTTCAAATATGGATATTTGAATAAATAATTGTTGTTTGAAATAGGATAATGATATTAAAATCGATAGCTTTAAGGTTAATTACTGAAGTAATTCCGAACTTACCATTTGTGTACAATGCATGGACCATGATAGTTACGGAGATAAAAGTCATTTTTGTCTTATGTTGTGTTGCTTCTGTAAAGGACACATTTAACTCACAGGGCTATAAACACTTTAAGACCACTGAAGCATGTGCTGTCAATGCAAATTGTCTTCATATGCAAATAGCAAACAGTCTGATGATACATGACACCTGTGATATGAATGCTGTTGACAAATCATCAGTGAGATTACCAGAATTTTTGTGTGGTTTATTTATTCATAAAAAATCAATACTGTCCAATATTGTAAGACAGACACTAATATAAAAACATTGTCTAGATATATTTTTGTTCACTTTCGAATTATAGTATTTCCCTTCCCTTGTAAATACATCTGGCCCCTATTGGCTCCTAACGTCATACACAGAAAAATGTACTTTGTTAAGTAACCTTGTGTGTGCCTGATCAAAGCCTTACAAAGAGTAACAAGTGATTTGTCACGAGTTGTACTTTCATCCTCCTCCATGTTGTCTGACTATGTGCAACCACTCTCAACGAGCAGCTTTTGTTGTCTCTCGCTCTCGCTCGCTCGCTTGCACACACACACACACACACACACACACACACACACACACACACACACACACACACACACACACACACACACACACACACACACACACACACACACACACACACACACACACACACACACACACTATGTGACTGAGTGACAGTGGACTGGTACACAATACTGTCCTTGTGCCGTACACAAAAGGTCAGATGAATCAAAGCATATGAATCACAGACAGCTGTCTCTCCTCTCAGGCTCTCGGACTCACTTCTAATCCACATCACAGCCAAATATCCTCCTCATTTTCTTGGATACTACACTGGATATTGATTCACAATCGTTTTGATAACATTTATGATAAATATTTAGCTGGAAATGTTAGCGAAACAGCACAGAGACGTTTTGTGAGATGACGGCATGGTGCTTGAAGAGGCTCAGGGCAGGTTATGAATGGATAGGGGACTACAACTCTTAAAAAAAAACGTTTTGACCCCATTTAGATAGAACACAAATATCAAACAAGTAAGAATTTCTAAAATGTGTGCGTGCGGGTGAGTGTATGAATGGTAGTGACAGACAGTAGTGCCCGTAGGCGGCCCTTATGACACTAGTCAGCCGGACCCTGGTCTATAGTATTCACATATCATCATGACAAGTCCTCTACCTGAAGGAAGAAACATTGGATTTCAAGTCTTCCTTGTTAACTTCTCAAGTTCCATATGAAGAGCAAAGTGAGTAAAAATCCATATTTTTATGTATGATATTATTATCAAATTTTCCTGAATATTTTGTGTTTTTTTTTTAGAATGTTTCTAGAATTAACTTGAGGTTTGATGAGAAAGTGAAGCCATATACAAATTCAGAAAAGAAAACAATGTACGGAGAGGTTGGGAAAGGAAAATCTTCCCTTTCTGATGTGCTTCCTCTGTCAGATTCGGACGACTACGTGTGTCCTCCTATTTCTATTCACAAGTCTTGGAGTATGCTCAGGAGGATTTGGGAATCCTGTAACAGATGATGTGAGCAAGCTGATCTTATTGGTAAGAACTTCTACATCTAACCTGAACTGTACTATACAAAATTAGTCTGGTGATTGTTTATGGTTTATTTAATCATAAAAACTACTTTAAATCTTTTCTTTTGATACAGAAAATGGGCCAAAACTTGGCAAAAAATAAATGACCAAATAATCCTAATTTATTTTTACAGAAACACAATGTTCCAAAGGATTATAACATTTCTATACATTATATTCCCAAAGAGAGGGTGAGTAGAATTTATCAAAAACAAAACATCATGCAGAAACTTTTTCACAAGAGAAGTTGCGCTGGGTGGTCTTAAACTTTGGCAGCATTTTTATTGATGAACATTTTTGTTTTATTTGGAATCTGTAGAATGGAATTATATGTAACCAAGTCGGTTTTCTCCCTTTTCTTACTCCAGAGTGGTGTGTGCTGGGTTCTATTGAATATCTATCCACTGGAACAAAGCCTCAGGGAACTGGCCCGGGTGTTTGGTGCCATTTCTTCCAACAAAGATAATATTATGATCTTCATCACCATGCTGCAAAATCTACGCTTCAAATTTGATCATGAGGAGCTGGTAATGCCTGTCAGTTCTGCCAGTAGATCCAGTTACTGTAGACCCAGTTTATTGACTGTATTAAGTGGTGCAACCATCCTGATGTTTACTTTGTTTGTCTGTACTTCCAGGAGGCAACAATGCAAGTCTTTAAATGCCACTATAGGGCGGTCAAATGGCCATCTGGGCAGTATTTTGACTATATCAGAGACATTTTGAATTCTGCAGCTCAGGGAGAAGGAGGATTCCGCTGTGTGCCTCCACCCTGCCCTGCCCCTACTACACCAGGTAAGAAACACGCCCAAACACACAGTATCAATTTAGCCCCAACATACAGCATTCACAAGTCTCTTCCTCACAGAGTGTGTTGTTTTCTCTCTCAGGAAGTGAAGCACAGGACCATGAACAGACTCGGTCAAGGGGGAGTCTGCTGTCCCTGCTTCCGATCCCAGTCACAGCCTGCGTGTTCCTCATTGTGTGGATGGTAAGTTAACAATGTGGATGGCTTGCTCAGGCTGTATGACAATGTCTGGTCCAGAAGACCTACAGGGTATGCAGACTCTTGTTTCAGCCCAGCACTACTACTACGTACCTATATCAACACTAATACTAACCATCAAATGTGTTAGGACTCACCAACAAACTAACATGGTCCAAGCACACCAAGACAGGCGTTAAGAGGGCATGACAAAACCTATTCCCCCTCAGGAGACTGAAAAGATTTAGCATGGGTCCTCAGATCCTCAAAAGGTTCTACAGCTGCACCATCAAGAGCTTCCTGACTGGTTTCACCACTGCCTGGTATGGCAACTGCTCGGCCTCCGACCGCAAGGCACTACAGAGGGTAGTGCAAACGGCCCAGTATATCACTGGGGACCAAGCTTCCTGCCATCCAGGACATCTATACCAGGCGGTGTCAGAGGAAGCCCCTAAAAATTGTCAAAGACTCCAGCCACCCTAGTCACAGACTGTTCTCTCTGCTACCGCACGGCAAGTGGTACCGGAGCGCCAAGTCTAGGTCCAAGAGGCATCTAAACAGCTTCTACCCCCGACCCATAAGACTTCTGAACACCTAATCTAATGCCTACCCAGACTATTTGCATTGCCCCCCCCCCCCCCCCCCCCCCCCCCCCTATTTTACGCCGTTGCTACTCTCTGTTGTTATCATCTATGCATAGTCACTTTAATAACTCTACCTACATGTACATATTACCTCAACTAACCGGTACCCCCACACATTGACTCTGTACCGGTACCCCCCGTATATAGTCTCGCTATTGTTATTTTACTGCTGCTCTTTAATTATTTGTTGCTTTTATTTCTTATTCTTATCTGTATTTTTTTAAGTGCATTGTTGGTTAGGAACTCGTAAGTAAGCATTTCGCTGTAAGATCTACACCTGTTGTATTCGGCGCATGTGACTAATACGATTTGATTTGATACTTGGCTAGAACAAAAGCCTGCACACTGGCTCTCCAGGACTAGGACTGAAGAGCACTGGTGTATGGTTTTAGATGCTTCAACATGATACTCTGTTCCACAGATTCAATCTAGAAGAGGAGGCTCCCCAGAGAGTAACCCAGAGAGAGGCCATAGAAGGCTGTCCACTAATGTGGAACGGACCATAAACATCCTTATTCCACCAGTCACCAGTACAACTGACACACCAATAATGGGGGAAGCCTGATCACCACTGAGGGAGCAGATGAAGCCAACATCAAGAACTGCATAGAGAGCAGAAAGCTCCTCCCCTGAACAGGTGTCACTCTGAACAGGTGTCACTCTGAACAGGTGTCACTCTGAACTGGTGTCACTCTGAACTGGTGTCACTCTGAACTGGTGTCACTCTGAACTGGTGACACTCTGAACTCGTGACACTCTGAACTAGTATCACTGATTCTTCTTGGGTGATATCCCTGAGAGAACGGAGCTGAAATCTCTTATTTAGTATCTTTGACATATCGGAGCTGATATCTCTAAAATATAGAGGTCTCACTTAAACAAGGGACAACGGTGATAAGACAATCAACTGCTTACTCGAACTATATCATTTGGTCTGTCATATATTTTGACACAACACCATGTATCACAGCTTCCTACCTTGTCTATCTCTGTCTAATCAGAGATTTTGACATGTCAACATATCAGAGACATTCTCCACCGAGACTGGACTTTGTTGTGGCCGAAAGATCTATTGCTGCTGTGTGGCCACAGAGTGTGTGCTGTCTCACCCCCTCTTTGAGTCACATCATCAGTGTGTGTGCGACTACAGTATGACAGTTTAACTGCCAGCTGTGTGTGTGTGTGTGTGTGTGTGAGAGCTACCCTGCTCTGGATGATCTCAGTGAGGGCCATAAGAGGGGCTTGTTCTCGCCACAAAAGAAAAGAGCCGTAGGCTGAAGGAAATACCAGTTCCATGCTAACCGACAGATTCATATGAATCAAAAACCGTTTGATCCTCAATCACCAGACAGCAGGAAATCAGGATTCTCTGCCATCTCCTCTCAGGCTGCACTGTCACACGCATTATGAAGCCTTCTCACTGGGCACAGACGTCAATTCAACGTCTATACCACGTTGGTTCAATTTAATTTTATTGAAATGACGTGGAAACAACTTTGATTCTACCAGTGTGTGCCCAGTGGGTTAGGACTAACTGATTTCAAGCATAAGTTATGGCTGCTTTTTAACAGATACAGATACAGTTTCTATACTTGATTCCCTCAGAACCTGCAGTTGGTCTCAGCTGTAGCAGGACAGTCACTGTGCAGTCTGGGAGGTTTTTTGTACAACTCTGTATCACTGTGTGAGCACCTAGACACTTTGTGTACATAGTGTATTGTAGATAGTGTATGCAGTGTAGTGTAGTGTAGATAGTGTATATAGTGTAGATAGTGTATATAGTGTAGGTAGTGTATGTAGTGTAGATAATGTATGCAATGTAGATAATGTATGCAATGTAGATAGTTTAATATGTAGATAGTGTATGTAGTGTACAGTACATGTGTCTCATGTTTGAGTCCAGCATCATTCACAGTCTCATTCACAGATCTCACGGTCAGTAATCTGCTCATGAAAATAGTTAATATAATGTTAGAAGATCACATCCATTTAAATCAGACATTTGGTTGAGGTCCATATGAGGACTTGTTTTGGGGGGCTGAAGTGATTGTAACTTTGAAGTAATGTTGAGGTCATGACACCTTTTGTTTAACTTCTGTAGCGCTAGCTTTGCATATGGACAGATAATGTGTTTCAAAACTTCAAATGATTTTTATATACACTTAAAGACCATGACAAATACTGTAAGTCATAACCATGATGATGATGATTATGGTCATGTGATCTGAATGATTGCTTTCTAACCATATTGGAACATGTAACAGTTGACCTCGTCTAGTGACCAGTGTTCCATGTCACTGTCTCTTTCCTCTCAGACACTGCAATCTGACTGAGGGAGGTTTTTGTACAGCTCTTTATCACTGTGTGAACACATTACCACTGTGGTAACTCTGACAGTAGTAATCTCCTGCATCTTCAGCCTGGACTCCACTGATGGTCAGAGTGAAGTCACTCCCAGTTCCACTGCCACTGAATCTAGATGGAGTCCCAGACTGAAGTGTTGTAGCATAGTAAATAAGGAGTTGAGGAGCTCCTCCAGGTTTATGTTGGTACCAGGCTAGATAGTTATTTCCATTCACATTACTGCTGGTTTTACAGTTCAGAGAGACTGACTGTCCTGGGAGAACAGCTTTCACTGCAGGAGTCTGAGTCACAGTGTACTGTCCACTGGATTCTGAAGAATTGAATAAAAACATTTATATGAATGAAATATTACATATAGTAATGAATAGTTCTGAATATAAATATTATTATTGATATACATTACTGTGGTATAAATTTAATACATTTTCAACAATAAATTTGGAAAAGTTTCACCTTGAAAGCAGCAAGCAAGTGTCCAGATGAAGATGGTGATAAAAGTCATGGTTGTTGTGGGTTCTGTTGTCATGAAGGACGGCTCTCAGTCATGAAGTGTTCAACTCACAGGGGTATAAATGCTCTAAGAGCAGCGGGGCAGAGGCATTATGCAAATGAATGTTTCAAAAGTATTTCCGTTTCCGGACTTTTGGTAGCGGCACCAGACTAGATGTTGGAAGTAAGTAAACAACTAAATTAACTGTTTTTTTCACCTTTTGATCTTGTGAGTCAATTTCTCTATCAATTTAGCCTTGATATTGAGGATATTTTTAAATACTTTTTTTTTGGAAGCAGAAAGCTTAAATGATAAGAGTTATTAGTCTACATTTGAGATTAGTTGTATGAACAAACATACTTCACCTATTAGGGACTGTACAAGAAAAAGTAGGTTTTGCTAAATGTAAGGGAAAACAAAACAAAAAACGATTCATTTAAAATGAAGAAGATAAAATGGTATTTGGCAAGTCTTCATACCATAGTAGAGTTAATGATTTGAACCACAGTCTAAAGAAATTCAGCTTGCCAAACGTGCATTAAGTTTTTGTACCAGCAGTAATAGGGAATGTATCACTGTGGTACACTTTTGGTAGCGGCACCAGACTAGATGTTGGAAGTAAGTAACAAGATATCTTGATATTTCTTTCTGGTTACACTTATTAAGTATATTATTCTTCAACTCTGTCTCTATAAAAATATTGAGATTTTAGATTTTTTTTTAAATCTATCCATTGCTTTGACTGAGACTTCTTTCAACAGTTTATTGAATCAAAATGTTAAATTGTAGGCATTTATTTCTAAGTCTTATTTGTATGATTGCAGAATACAAATCTTAATTCTGGTATAATAACTATTTCACAGTATTGGATATAGTAGTCATTATTGTTGCATTGAGTTCATGGTTACCTTCACTGTTAGTGTGAATACAAAGCTATGTTTGTAACAGACTTCATGATCTACCATGGTTGATATTTTATAAAAATGTATTTACGCTCTAAGTCTGCAAATACTATGAATCTGAGTAGGCTACTCTGATCAGATCCATTCCTAAACAATATCTGTATAACTGACACTATGACTAATAGCTCTAGTTATTTAACCACTTTATACTTGTTCGGTTCATAAATCTGCTTTGTACCATGTTACTTTAGTGTTTTCTCCACATGCTTTAAACAATCTAACTTTTATATTCATATTTAGAAGGCATTTCCAATTAACAGTGGGTTAACTGCCTGTTCAGGGGCAGAACAACAGATTTGTAACTTGTCAGCTTGGGGGTTTGAACTTGCAACCTTCCGGTTACTAGTCCTTAATTGATGTGTTCTGTTTGTTCCAGGTAACAGTGCCCCCACCCTCACCATCCTGCCCCCCTCTAGTGAGGAGCTGTCCAGTACAACAATAGCCACACTGATGTGTCTGGCCAACAAGGGCTTCCCCTCAGACTGGACCATGAGCTGGAAAGTGGATGGGACCAGCAAAAAGCAGGAGACCAGTCCCAGGGTTCTGGAGAAGGATGGTCTGTACAGCTGGAGCAGCACCCTGACTCTCACTGCCCAGGAGTGGACCAAGGCAGGAGAGGTGACCTGTGAAGCCCAGCAGAAATCCCAGACTCCAGTTACCAAGACCCTGAGGAAGGCTGACTGTTCTGGATAGGACCCACCAGTCCCAAACCCCTATGGAGCGAGGCTGCTGGTTCCTCTGCTTCGACTCTGTTCTGAGATCAGATGTTCTCTGTCTTATTGATCCCTGACATGTAGACCAAAAGGGGGCTTTGCTTGAGTTTATGTGTCAATCCTCTCTGTAGACTGAGGTTGTATCAGTGTTAGATTTGATGTGTTCTGTTTAATTACTATTAGATACTGTAGGAATGTTTGCTTTGATGCTTTAATTAATGGATGAAAATAAAGATTTCCGTTTTGGACAAAGATTCTTGTTGCTGTCAATAATTACATTTTAGTCTTAAATGTTGAATGAAATAGAAATAGATTCATAAAACCCATCAGACCTAAATGTCATTGCTTCGTTAATTAGGTTTTCACTTTAAATTAGATCGTCATCAAACTGTAGTTCATAGTAACACAAGATACAACGATGTTTACAGATTAACAGAAGGACGTTCCACATGTAGCAGATGGTACTTTTTATTAATATTTTCGGAATGTTTATGACCTGCTTGACTTCTAGACTTATAAAGACAGTAATCTAACATGTTATTGCTATCTTGGACTCTCACCAATGTGATCATGCCTGCATTTAACTCAAATAAATAATAACGTTGTCCACAAAATATTACAAGTATCACAGCTTCAACATAGTCATAGAGTCTTCTCTACCTCTATCCCCCTGGGGACAGAGTGACCATCTGGTGACACTGCTGCTCTATTCTGGGACAAGCAGAAACACCCAGCCCTGTCTATGTAAATCTCAGTTTCACTCCCACAGTTCCCAGTCTAGTTTCAATTTCACTGCCTGGACTGGGCCAGATGTGAGTGGGTGAACTAGTTTTACTGTAACGTCTATGGTGGACTAAAGGAACGGGACTTTCTTACACTGAATAAACCAGCATGTAATAGATGACATATCAGATGGGTATTACTAAAGACGGGTATTGACAGTTACTGACGTGTCAAATGTCTGAGCTCCACATATTTTTACTTTCGTACAGGGGAAGTGGGGGCGGAAATGTTTCTAATTTTAATTTGCAAATGTTTTGACTTCTGTAACTCGGTGGGGTTACTTTTTATGTTCACACTTAGGCGTCATGACAATATAGCAATAATCATCTGTAATTTAATCAGGATGATGATGATGATGATGACAGAGAACATTGTATCTGAATGATAATCATATTGTCACATGCCAGAGATGACCTCCTCTACTGATCAGTGTTCCTTGTCACAATCTCTGCCCGCTTAGCACCTGCGGTACGTCCCAGCTGTAGCAGTAGTCACTGTGCAGTCTGACCGAGGGAAGTTTTTGTACAGCTCTTTATCACTGTGTGAACACATTGGGATTGTGGTAACTCTGACAGTAGTAATCTCCTGCATGTTCAGCCTGGACTCTACTGATGGTCAGAGTGATGTCACTCCCAGATCCACTGCCGCTGAATCTAGATGGAGTCCCAGACTGATGAGTTTAGGAGTTCCTCCAGCTTTTTGTTGATACCAGGCTAGGTTAGTAACTCCACAAATACAGGTGTGCCAAGCTTGTAGCATCATACGCAAGAAGACTCAAGGCTGTAACCACTGCCAAAAGTGCTTCAACAAAGATCTGAGTAAAGGGTCCGAACACTTACGCAAGTGTGATATTTCAGTTTTTTAATTTATAAATTAGCAAAAAAAAAAAAATGCTTTTGTTTTGTCATTATGAGGTATTGTGCGTAGATCGATGAAAAAAAACAACATTTAATCAATTTTAGAATAAGTCAAGGGGTCTGAATACTTTCTGAAGGCACTGTACATAGGAAATGGTTAGAGCTAGGTTTAGAGTGAGTAGATAGTTAGTTGAAATGTTACTAATAGTCTGTAGAGCACACTTTATTTGGATAGTCCAGATATTCCATCGGAAAATACTCTACAGATGGTCATACGATCAACAAACTATCTGTTGACAAGCAACTGCTGGTCAAGATTACAGTTAGGGTTAGGTTTACAATAAGGGTAAGGGTTAATGTTAGGGTTAGGGTAAGGGTTAATGTTAGGGTTAGGGTAAGGGTTAATGTTAAGTTTAGGGTAAAGGTTAAGTGTAGGGTTAGGATAACGGTTAAGGTTAGGGTTAGAATAAGGGTAAGGGTTAATGTTAGGATTAGGATAAGGTTAGGGTTTGAGATAGGGTTAGGGTTAGGTTTTGTAGATAGTTAGCTGAAATATTACTCATAGTCTGTAGAGCATTTACCGATGGACTATCCAAAGAATGTTTTAACTTTATATTGAGCATTTTATGGTTTGTTATTTACACTTTGGAGAATGATGAACATAATAACTTTGTTATTACATTTAAAAAACTATTTGACGAGTATTTATACGGTTTGAGTTTATGATTGAAATCCCAGCCTAAAGAAATTAAAGTATTTAAACTGGGTGGAGGTTGTTGCAGTAATAGGGATTGCACCACAGTGGTACACTTTTGTTAGCGGCGCCAGACTAGATGTTGGAAATAAGTGGCTCACAAGCTCTCTTGATATTTATGTCTCATCACATATTTAGTATTTCACTTTCTTAAACGCTGTCTCTATTAAAACATTACTATTTGAGGTATTTGTATCTGAAGAATATACAGTTGAAGACAAATGTTTACGTGTACTTAGGTTGGAGTCATTAAAACTCGTTTTTCCACTACAAATTTCTTGTTAACAAACTATAGTTTTGGCAAGTCGTTTAGGACATCTACATCTACATCTATCAATTGACAACAATTGTTCACAGATTATTTCACTTATAATTCACTGTATCACAGTTCAAGTGAGTCAGAAGTTTACATACACTAAGTTGACTGTGCCTTTAAACAGCTTGGAAAATTCCAGAAAATGGCTTTAGATGCTTCTGATAGGGTAATTGGCATCATTTGAGTCAATTGGATATGTACCTGTGGATGTATTTCAAGGCCTACCTTCAAACTCAGTGCCTCTTTCCAAACGCCTGAAGGTACCACGTTCATCTGTACAAACAATAGTATGCAAGTGTAAACACCATGGGACTAAACAGCCGTCATACCGCTCAGGAGGAGTTGCGTTCTGTCTCCTATATCGACATAACCTGAAAGGCCGCTCAGCAAGGAAGAAATCACTGTTCCAAAACCTCCAGAAAAAAGCCAGAAAACGGTTTGCAACTGCACATGGGGACAAAGATCATACTTTTTTTGGTGTGATGAAACAAAAATATAACTATTTGGTCATAATGACCATTGTTATGTTTGGAGGAAAAAGGGGAGGCTTGCAAGCCGAAGAACACCATCCAAATTGTGAAGTACAGGGGTGGCAGCATCATGTTGTGGGGGTGCTTTGCTGCAGTTTTGACTGGTGCACATCATAAAATAGATGGCTTCATGAGGAGAGGAAATTATGTGGATATATTGAAGCAACATCTCAAGACATCAGTCAGGAAGTTAAAGCTTGTTCGCAAATGGGTCTTCAAATGGACAGTGACCCCAAGCATACTTCCAAATGGACAGTGACCCCAAGCATACTTCCAAATGGATAATGACCCCAAGCATACTTCCAAATGGACAGTGACCCCAAGCATACTTCCAAATGGACAGTGACCCCAAGCATACTTCCAAATGGACAGTGACCCCAAGCATACTTCCAAATGGACAGTGACCCCAAGCATACTTCCAAATGGACAATGACCCCAAGCATACTTCCAAATGGACAGTGACCCCAAGCATACTTCCAAAGTTGTGGCAAAATGGCTTAAGGACAACAAAGTCAAGGTATTGGAGTGGCCATCACAAAGCCCTGACCTCAATCGTATAGAATATTTGTGGGCAGAACTTAAAAGGGTGTGCGAGCAAGGAGGCCTACAAACCTGACTCAGCTCTGTCAGGAGGAATGGGCCAAAATTCACCCAACTTATTGTGGGAAGCTTGTGGAAGGCTGCCCAAGTTTAACAATTTAAAGGCAACGCTACCAAATACTAATTGAGTGTATGTAAACTTCTGACCCACTGGGAATGTGATGGGAAAGCTGAAAGAAATCAGTCTCTCAACTATTATTTTGACATTTCACATTCTTAAAATAAAGTGGTGATCCTAACTGACCTAAGACAGGGAATTGTTACTAAGATTAAATGTCAAGAATTGTGAAAAACTGAGTGCATGTAAACTTCCGACTTCAACTGTACGTTCTTACGTACATGTCAAACATGCTTTTAAGTTATGCACCCAGTAGGTCGCAGAGGCATGGAGAGGCAGCCTTTAGTTATTATTCCATCAATCTCTGGAATCTCTGGGGGGGGGGGGGGGGGACTGTGGACATTTTTAAAAGAGATCTTAAAACACATATTTTTAACCTATATATTCCTTAGGGTGGTTTTTAGTTTTCATTCTTTAGTTTTTTTAACTTATGTTTGCTGTGTAGTATATATTGAAGTTTTTATTTTAATTGTTTTTTATATTTTTTTTCCTGTAAAGCACATTGTGTTGCATTCCATGTCTGAAATGTGCTGTATAAATAAAGCTTGATTTGACTGTATTATACTGGAACTTCTGTACTATCAGTCACTATTGTATTATACTAGTACTTCAGCACTATCAATCAAATGTATTTATAAAGATCTTTTTACATTAGCAGATGACATAAAGTGCTATACAGTAACCCCTCCTAAAACCCCAAACAGCAAGCCATGCAGATGTAGAAGCATCAGTCCCTATTGTATTATAGTAGTAGTGCTTCTGTAGTATCAGTCCATATTTTATTGGGTACACTGCCTGACAGCTTGAAAGACGTTTTGGACACCGCAGTGAAAATGGTTAACTTTGATAAAGCAAGGCCCCTGAACTCTTGTGTATTTTATGCACTATGCAATGATATGGGCAGTGACCAGAAGTGCGCTGGTTACCACCACAGAAGAAGAGAAGGGTGGCCGCTACAGCCGTAGCAGCACCCTGACCCTGAGCAAGGCACACTGGGAAGAGGGAGAGGTGTACACCGAACAGTGATTTAGCCTCTCTTCTGGAGAAGTCACCGTAGTGTCTAGAGACCAGAGAAGCCATTGTAGTGGTTTAGAGAGACTTTCCATGACATATATATTTATAATGTTTAAATTATTTTATGATTTTCAACAATGTGTGGTCTAAACTTCTCCATTATATTTCTCTACCTCCAACCCCCTGATAACGGAGTGAACATCTGGTGACAGTGATGCTCTATTCTGGGACAAGCAGAACCACCCAGCCCAGTCTATGAAACTCTCAATTTCACTCCCACAGCTACCAGTCTAGCAGTTGAAGAGCTTCACTGCCTGTAATACCCTGGGATGGGCCAGATGTGAGGGATTGGACTGGTTTAACCTCCATGGTGGATTCAGAGAGGGAGACAACAGATATTCCACCATGTAATTAATGACAGATAAAATGAATATTCTACTTAATGATAATAGTGTGTAGTGTATTCATGTCTCCACATGAATGTGTCTCATGTTTTGTCATGCCCTGATCTGTTTCACCTGTCCTTGTGATTGTCTCCACCCCCTCCAGGTGTTGCCCATCTTCCCAATTATCCCCTGTGTATGTCACGTTCTGACCATAGTTCTTGTGTGTTTTTCTTGTTTTGTAGTCTATTTCATGTATAGTTTCGTTATTAAAAGAACCATGAATTATAACCAAGCTGCGTCTTGGTCTGATCCCTGCTACACCTCTTCTTCAGAGGAAGAGGAAGAAGAGAACCGTTACAGAACCACCCACCACAACAGGACCAAGCGGCGTGGTGACAAGCATCAACAGCAGGAGAGGCAGCCAGCAGCACAAGACTCATGGACTTGGGAGGAGATATTGGATGGTAAAGGACCCTGGGCTCAACTTGGAGAATATCGCCGCCCCAAAGAAGAGCTGGAGGCGGCGAAGGTGGAGAGGCGCTGGTATGGGGAGGCAGCACGGCGACGCGGATGGAAGCCCGAGAGTCAGCCCCAAAAATTTATTGGGGGGGGCACACAGAGAGTATGGCGACGCCAGGTAGGAGACCTGCGCCAACTTCCTGTGCTTACCGGGGGGCTAGAGAGACCGGGCAGGCACCGTGTTATGCTGTGGAGCGCACGGTGTCTCCAGTGCGGGTGCATAGCCCGGTGCGGTACATACCAGCTCCTCGTATCGGCCGGGCTAGAGTAAGCATCGAGCCAAAAGTCATGAAGCCGGCTCTACGTATCTGGTCTCCAGTGCGTCTCCTTGGTCCGGCTTACATGGCACCAGCCTTGCGCACGGTGTCCCCGGTTCGTCTGCATAGCCCAGTGGGCTATTCCACCTCGCCGCACTGGCAGGGCGACCGGGAGTATTCAACCAGGTAAGGTTGGGCAGGCTCGGTGCTCAAGAGCTCCAGTGCGCCTGCACGGTCCGGTCCATCCAGTACCACCTCCACGCACCAGCCCTCCGGTGGCAGCTCCCCGCACCAGGCTTCCTGTGCGTGTCCTCGGCCCATAGTGCGCTTCGCCTGTCCAGCACTGCCAGAGCCTTCCTCCTCTCCAGCGCTGCCGGAGTCTCCTGCCTGTCCAGCGCTGCCGGAGCCTTCCTCCTCTACAGCGCTGCCGGAGCCTTCCTCCTCTCCAGCGCTGCCGGAGTCTCCCGCCTGTTTAGCGCTGCCAGAGCCTTCCTCCTCTACATCGCTGCCGGAGTCTCCCGCCTGTTCAGCGCTGCCAGAGCTGCCAGTCTGCAAGGAACAGCCAGAGCTGCCAGTCTGCAAGGAGCAGCCAGAGCTGCCAGTCTGCAAGGAGCTGCCAGTCTGCAAGGAGCTGCCAGTCTGCAAGGAGCTGCCAGAGCTGCCAGTCTGCTTGGAGCCGCCAGAGCTGCCAGTCTGCAAGAAACCGCCAGAGCCGCCAGTCAGCATGGAGCAGCCAGAGCCGCCAGTCAGCATGGAGCAGCCAGAGCCGCCAGTCAGCATGGAGTAGCCAGAGCCGCCAGTCAGCATGGAGCAGCCAGAGCCGCCAGTCAGTATGGAGCAGCCAGTCTGCCAGGATCCGCCAGAGCTGTCAGTCAGCCAGGATCCGCCATTCAGCCAGGATCCGCCAGTCAGCCAGGATCTGCCAGAACTGCCAGTCAGCCAGGATCTGCCAGAACTGCCAGTCAGCCAGGATCTGCCAGAACTGCCAGTCAGCCAGGATCTGCCAGAGCCGTCAGTCAGCCAGGATCCGCCAGTCTGCCAGGATCCGCCAGTCAGCCAGGATCTTCCAGATCCGCCAGTCAGCCAGGATCCGTCATTCAGCCAGGATCTGCCATTCAGCCAGGATCCGCCAGTCAGCCAGGATCTACCAGAGCTGCCAGTCAGCCAGGATCTGCCGGAACCACCAGTCAGCCAGGATCTGCCAGAACCACCAGCCAGCCAGGATCTGCCAGAGCCATCAACCTGCCTGAGCTTCCTCTCAGTCCTGAGCTTCCTTTCAGTCCTGAGCTTCCCCTCAGTCCTGAGCTTCCCCTCAGTCCTGAGCTTCCCCTCAGTCCCGAGCTTCCCCTCAGTCCCGAGCTACCCCTCAGTCCCGAGCTACCCCTCAGTCCCGAGCTACCTCTCAGTCCCGAGCTACCTCAGTCGCGAGCTGTCCTTCAGTCCGGAGCTGCCCCTCAGTCCAGTGGGGCCCTTTGTTAGGGTTCCTAGGTCTGCGGCGAGGGTCGCCACTCAAAGGACGCTAAGGAGGTGGACTAAGACAATTATGGAGTGGGGTCCACGTCCAGCGCCAGAGCCGCCACCGCGGATAGATGCCCACCCAGACCCTCCCCTATAGGTTTGGTTTGGGGGGGTACTGTCACGTTCCGACCATAGTTCTCGTGTGTTTTTCTTGTTTTGTAGTCTATTTCATGTATAGTTTCGTTATTAAAAGAACCATGAATTATAACCACACTGCGTCTAGGTCCGATCCCTGCTACACCTCTTCTTCAGAGGAAGAGGAAGAAGAGAACCGTTACAGTGTATTTATACCTGTGTTCTCTGTTTGTCTGTTGCCAGCTCGTCTTGTTTGTCAAGTCAACCAGCGTTTTTTGTATCCGCTCCTGCTTTTCCCCAGTCTCTCTTTTCTCATCCTCCTGGTTTTGACCCTTGCCTGTCCTGACCCTGAGCCCGGTCGCCGTCCTGTACCTTTGCCCGTTGCTGCAATAAACATTGTTACTTCGACAGGGTCTGCATCTGGGTCTTACCTTTATCCTGATGTGTTTGAGCCCAGCATCATGTCTCATTCACAGATCTAACAGTTCAAGAAAAGGGTTAATACATGCTAGATGATCACATCAATAATTGGTTGTGAAGCTCATGTAGGGATTTGGTTTGAGGGGTAGATGCTGATTTAACATCACTTTTCTTTTTACTTCAGTAGATCTTATTCTACATATGGACTGGTAATGTCTTCCAAAACGTCTAATAACTTGTATATACACTTTCAGTTCATGACCATTATAACAAGTTACAGCCATGAAGATGATAATAATGAAATGATGATGATGAGAGCTATGGTGACAACGTTGGAGAACGTTTGATCTGAATGATACTTTCTAACCTTATTCAAAGTTGACCTCCTCTACTAATCAGTGTTTCATGTCACTTTCTCTTCCCCCTCAGCACCTGCAGTAGGTTCCAGCTGTGCAGTCTGACTGAGGGAGGTTTTTGTACAACTCTGTATCACCGTGTGAACACATATTTACTATTGGGGTAGTGTAAACTCTGACAGTAGTATTCTCCTGCATCTTCAGCCTGGACTCCACTGATGGTCAGAGTGAAGTCACTCCCAGATCCACTGCCACTGAATCTAGATGGAATCCCAGAGTTAAGAGTACTTCCTTGATAAACAAGGAGGAATGGATCCAGGTTTCTGTTGGTACCAGGCCATACAGGGCAAAGACGAACCACAGTTAGGATACACATCACTGCTTGTTTTACAGTTCAGAGAGACTGTCTGTCCTGGGAGAACAGCATTCACCAAAGGAGTCTGTGTCACAGTGTACTGTCCTCTGGATTCTGAAACAGATACATTTAAGATTTCATCATTATTTGTGTGCTAATGTTGTCAACATTTGGTAATAGGTAATGTTGTCAACATTTGGTAATGTCTCTCTTTTGAGATACATTACCAATATTGAGTCAAAATTAATAAGAATAGACATTTCAATAAGAAAGTGATTTGAGACCAACAAATTGTAAAATATTACCTTGAATTAAGAACATCATTATCCACAGAAAGCTCATGGTAAAAGTCATTGTTGAAGTTCTGTTGTCATGAAGGACAGCTATCAGTCATGAAGTGTTAATCTCACAGGGCTATAAACACTCCCAGAGCACTGAAGCATGTGCTGCCAATGCAAAGTGTCTTATATGTAAATAGCCTTCTTTGACAGTCAGACTTTAATAATAAACGTGATGGAGAAACATGATAGCTTTGTAATCACTGACATGGTTTCTGATATAAGTGCTGAATGGGGACTGATATATTAATTATAGACATCGACAAATGGAGCATATTGTTAATATTGTGTTATTACACCAGATAGTATCTGCTTTCTGTGTTCCTCCAGAGGTCAGGGTCAGTAACTGCAGTCTGTGTGTGGACTATGTGTTCCTTGAGTTACTCAACAGAGTCAACATGTAGTTAATGATCAGTAGAAACATTTAGACATAGCTCTAGTTTGACTCTATTGTTGTTCAGCTTTACAACACACTGTGTCATTCTACTGGATCATCTCCTCCCCTCAGCACCTGCAGTAGGTCCCATCTGTAGCAGTAGAGTCACTGTGCAGTCTGACTGAGGGAGGTTTTTGTACAACTCTGTATCACTGTGTGAACACTGGACCACTGTGGTAACTCTGACAGTAGTAATCTCCTGCATCTTCAGCCTGGACTCCACTGATGGTAAGAGTGAAGTCACTCCCAGATCCACTGCCAATGAATCTAGATGGAGTCCCAGACAGAAGTGTTGTAGCATAGTAAATAAGGAGTTTAGGAGCTCCTCCAGGTTTCTGTTGGTACCAGGCTAGACGGGGAGAAGAGGTCCATCCTTGATACACATTACTGCTGGTTTTATAATTCAGAGAGACTGTCAGTCCTGGTAGAACGACTTTCACTGTAGGAGTCTGAGTCACAGTGTATTGTCCACTGGATTCTTAAACAGACACATTTGGTCATGTTTTCTAAGTCTCTGAATTCAAATTTTCTCATTTGGAGACAAAATTACAATGAAACATTAAAATAATAAACAGATTTTTTGTAAATCGTACCTTGAATTAAAGACATCAATATCCACACAAAGCTCATTACAAAAGTCATAGTTAAAGTTCTGCTGTTATGAAGGACAGCTCTCAGTCATGAAATGTTAAACTCACAGGGCTATAAACACCCCCAGAGCACTGAAGCATGCACTGCCAATGCAAAGTGTCATATGTAAATATTCTTCCTGGTAAGGACCCACATTTAACTGTTAACTATAATTCAGATTATACAGATTATTTTATCATGCTTTGAATACCTTCTACTGTAAATCAGTGATTTTGACCATTCTACCTGCCCTGACCCTGAGTCTGCCTGCCATTCTGTACCTTTATGACTCTGCTCTGGATTACTGACCTCTGCCTGCCCTTAACCTGTCATTTGCCTGCCCCCTTGTTTTTGTAATAAACTTTTGTTACTTCGATAACGTCTGCATCTGGGTCTTCTCCTGAGCCTTGATAAGTACTATCAGTCCCTATTGTATAATACTAGTACTTCAGTACTATCAATCCCTATTGTATTATACTAGAACTTCATCATTATCAGTCCCTATTGTATTATACTAGTACTTCATTATTATCAGTCACTATTGTATTATACTAGTACTTCAGTACTATACGTCCCTATTGTATTGTTGACCATGATGTCCTTCTGGACAGACTGGAGAGGTGGGTTGGCCTCTCCGGTCCAGTTCTACATTTGTTGTGGACCTATTTAACCGGTTGAGAGATATCACATGTGGCATTCCACATGCTTCGATTCGGTCCGGTACTGTTCAGTTTATATATGTTACCCCTTGGCAGCGTTATCAGAAAGCACAGCATTGATTTTCACTGCTACTCAGACAATACACACCTTTACATTTCTGTGTCACCAGAGGATTTTAGCTCCCCGGATAAATTATTAGACTGTATTTGTGATTTAAATACTTTGATGGCTCACAACTTCCTCCATCTAAATCAAGACAAGACTGAGGTACTTCTTTTTTGGCGCCAAAGCACAGAGATAGAAACTAGCCGCACATTTGAATTCACGGGCAATAAAGATAAAACACCAGGTAAAAAAACCTACGTGTTATTTTAGATTCTGAACAAAATATTTAATCACACATTAGGAACGTGACCAAAATAGCTTTTTACCACATTGTCAAGGTGTGACCTTCTCTCTCAAGCTACTACAGAGAGACTCATCGATGCTTTCATTACAAGCAGGCGTGACTGCTGTAATGAGCTACAGTCTGGTCTACCGAAGAAGGCCATTGGTAAACTGCAAAACATACAGAATGCTGCAGCATGGGTACTGACCAAGACCAGACGGAGAGCACACGTTATACCAGTTTTAAGGTCTCTGCACTGGCTGAGGTTTAGAATTCATTTGAAGATTGGTTTTTAAATCAATCCACGATTGCGCACCCCAACATATGTCAGACATTATAAAAATACAAAAAATACTTAACTTTTAGTGAACCAGGTAGGCCAGTTGAGAACAAGTTCTCATTTACAACTGCGACCTGATCAAGATAAAGCAAAGCATTGCAACACAAACAACACAGAGTTACACATGGGATAAACGAACATACAGTCAATAACACAATAGAAAAGTCTATACACAGTGTGTGCAAATGTAGTAATTTTAGGGAGGTAAGGCAATAAATAGGTCACAGTGGCAAAATAATTACAATTTAGCATTAACACTGGAGTCATTGATGTGCAGAAGATAAATGTGCAAGTAGAGATACTGGGGTGCAAAGGAGAAAAAATAACAATATGGGAATGAGGTAGTTGGGTGGGTAATGATCGGTAAGCTGCTCTGACAACTGATGCTTAAAGTTAGTGAGGGGGATATAAGACTCCAGCTTCAGTGATTTTTTGCAATTAGTTCCAGTCATTGGCAGCAGGGAACTGGAAGGAAAGGCAGCCAAAGTAGGAGATGGCTTTGGGGATGACCAGTGAAATACACAGTTGAAGTCAGAAGTTTTCAAACACTCCACAAATTTCTTGTTAACAAACTATAGTTTTTCACAATTCCTGACATTTAATCCTAGTAAAAGATCCCTGTCTTAGGTCAGGTAGGATCACCACTTTATTTTAAGAATGTGAAATGTCAGAATAATAGTAGAGGGAAGAATTTATTTCAGCTTTTATTTCTTCATCACATTCCCGGTGGGTCAGAAGTTTACATACACTCAATTAGTATTTGGTGGCATTGCCTTAAAATTGTTTAACTTGTTATGGCTGGATAATTGTCATCAACAACCGCTGAATTGCATAGCGCTAAATTCAATGAATATTACTAAAAATATTTATATTCATGAAATCACAAGTGCAATATAGGAACACACAGCTTAGCCTTTTGTTAATCCACCTGTCGTGTCAGATTTTGAAAATGTGCTTTACAGCGAAAGCAATCCAAGCGTTTGTGTAAGTTTATCGATCGCTCAACAAAACATTAAGTACACTTAGCATCAGGTAGCTTGGTCACGAAAATCAGAAAAGCAATCAAATTAATCGTTTACCTTTGATGACCTTCAGATGTTTTCACTCACGAGACTCCCAGTTGCACAATACGTTTTCCTTTTAGATTATTTTTATATCCAAAATACCTCCATTTGTTTGGCGCGTTATGTTCAGAAATCCACAGGAAAGAGCGGTCACTGTATTGTATTACTTTATGTTGAGAAATTTTTTCTTTGCTTTATAACTTTGTATATTTTAATTAATAAAACTGTATTTTTTTTTACTTAGATAAACATTTCAAATTAAGAATAAAGCATTATATTTGGCCAGTATTCATATGAGTTCATGATTTAAACCACAGTAAGTGTTCAGCTTGCTCAATGAATGGGAGGTTTTTGTACAAGCAGTAATTGGGTTTGTATCACTGTGGTCCACTTTTGGTAGCGGCACCAGACTTGATGTTGGAAGTAAGTTTCTTGACTTTTGTCTGATTCAATTTTTTTTTCTTAAACTCTTTAATCCCTAATTAAAACATTTAGGTTTGAGATATTTCACTTTACAAAAAGATTCTTATATTTATTGCTTTTGACTGAGCCTTCTTTCAACAGTTTATTTAATCAAAATGTTAAAATGTTGGCATTTATTTGCATGTTTGATTTGTGTGATTGCAGACCATATAACTCTTATTCTGGTATGATAACTATAGTATGAATTGTTGTAGTCATTATTGCAATCAGTTCATGATAGCCTTCACTGTCAATGTGGATTCTGCAAAATACTATAAATATGAGGTTATTCTGATCAGAAACAAATATAACACTTCCCACTGGTCACAGACATCAGTTCAACGTTTTGTTTAATTTCACATTTGGTTGAGTTGTCAACTAAATTGAATTCAATGTGAAATCAACAAGAAATATCACGTCATTGGATTTAGGTCAAAAGTTTTGGGGAAAAAAGACAATGCCTGTAACGGTTTTCTGTATGTGAAGGAGAGTCGGACCAAAATGCGGCGTGTCTATTGCAATCCATGTTTAATGAAGTAACACACTAAACACAAACACTATCAAAACAATAAACTTAACCGAAACAGCCTATACTTGTGTAACCTAACACAGAACAATGACATCAGGACACTAAGGACAATCACCCACAACAAACTCAAAGAATATGGCTGCCTAAATATGGTTCCCAATCAGAGACAACGATAAACACCTGCCTCTGATTGAGAACCACTTCAGACAGCCATAGACTTAGCTAGAACACCCCACTAGCTACAATCCCCATACATACACACCACCTACAAAAACCCATGCCACACCCTGGCCTGACCAAATAAATAAAGATAAACACAAAATACTTCGACCAGGGTGTGACAATGCCGTTACGTTGATGAATTTTTGGGAAATCCAATCAGTTTTCCACATTGATTCAACATCATCACATAGATTTTTAGAGTTGAAATTAAGTGGAAACAACGTTGATTCAACCAGTTTTGCCCAGTAGTTGCATAATTGTACGCTTTCTGCTCGTAAACTTTATACTTGCTATCTACTTCATATCATGTTACTGTTTGTGTTTTCTTCACATCTTTTTGCAATGTAACTTATATATTCATATACAATTTTAGAAGTCCTTTCCAAAGTACTTTGTTTTGATGTGGTTGATGTGTTTTGTTTCTTCGAGGTAACAGTTCCCCTACCCTCACCGTCCTGCCCCCCTCTAGTGAGGAGATGTCCAGTAAGACAACAGCCACACTGATGTGTCTGGCCAACAAGGGCTTCCCTTCAGACTGGACCATGAGCTGGAAAGTGGAAGGCAACAGCAAGAAGCAGGAGGCCAGTCCCGGGGTCCTGGAGAAGGACGACCTGTACAGCTGGAGCAGCACCCTGACTCTCACTGCCCAGGAGTGGACCAATGTGTTGTCGGTGACCTGTGAGGCCCACCAGAGCTCCCAGCCTCCCGTCACCCAGATCCTGAGGAGGGCTGACTGTTCTGTGTAGGACTCACCTGTGGATAGAGGCTGCTGGTTCCTCTGCTTTGACCTGCTTTGCTCTAAAATCAGTCGTTCTCTGATTTAGTGATCACTCTAGTGTAGACTAACAGGGGGCTTGAGTTCATGTGTCAATCAATTCTGTAGCTTGAGATTTTGTTTGTTTTAGATTTGATGTGATCTGATTTTATTCATTATCATGGTTTGCTTTGATGCTTCAATTATGTAATAATGGATTAAAATAAAGATTTATTTCTGGAATGCATATTTGTGTTGTTTCTATTAATAAACTGCATAAAATATACTGTATATTTGTAATATTCTGGAAAAAAAATATATACATTCAGTAAGGCTGATTAATGGTGTCTTTGAAAACATTCTCACTGAACATCATCATTGACCAGAAATTACTACTATCACAATATACTTTGATATAATAGAAGAGGTTCTGCCATGGTAGTAGTTGATGACTGTCTGTATTCATCAGGATACTGAGTCTGTGTCAGACCTGTTTGACTAGGCAGACTTTACAGTAATAAAATAACTATCAAACAGTCAACCGATATCTTGGACTCTCACGTGTATTATAGTCTGTGATTTGAAGATAAATACATTTTTAAAAATGACTAATACGACATGTGCCACTACTTCAAGGTATAGAGTAGAGTCTTCTTTACCTCCAAGCCCCTGGGGACAGAGTGAACGTCTGGTGACAGTGCTGCTCTATTCTGGGACAAGCAGAACCACCCATCCCTGTCTATGAAACTCTCAATTTCACTCCGAAAGCTATCAGTCTAGCAGTTGACCAATTTCACTGCCTGAAATACCCTGGACTGGGCCAGATGTGAGGGAGTGGATCGATTTTACATCTATATCGTGGATTCGTTGAGGGAGACATAACAGATGTGCCAGCATGTAATTAATGACAGATAAAATGGGTATTATACTTTATATATTAGGATAGTGTATGTAGTGTAGATAGTGTAGTGTAGATTGCAGGGTTGGGGTTAATTCCATTTAAATTCCAGTCAACTCAAAAAGTTAACCAAACTACAATTGAAATAAAAGAAAATGGAATTGGAGTTTCAGTATACTTCGTGAATTGATTGGAATGTAAATGGAATTTACCCTAACCCTGGTATATGGTGTATGTAGTGTCTATTGTTGTCTCATGGCTGAGCATCATGTCTCTTTCACAGATCGAATAGTCAGTAATCTGCTCATAAAAGCAATTCATATAATGCTAGAAGATCTCATCCATTAAAATCAGACATTTGGTTGAGGTCCATATGAGGACTTGTTTTGGGGGGCTGAAGTGATTGTAACTTTGAAGTAATGTTGAGGTCATAACACCTTTCGTTTTACTCCTGTAGATCTTGCTTTACATATGGACAGATAATGTGTTTCATAACTTCAAATAACGTTTATATACACTTTCAGACCATGATGAAAGATAATATAAGTTATAACCATGATGATAATGTTAATAATTTTCATGTGATCTGAATAATGTCTTTCTAACCATATTGTCACATGTCACAGTTGACCTCATCTACTGATCAGTGTTCTATGTCTCTGTCTCTTCCTCCTCAGCACCTGCAGTAGATCCCAGCTGTAGCAGTACAGTCCCTGTGCAGTCTGACTGAGGGAGGTTTTTGTACGGCTCTGTATCACTGTGTCAACACCATATCACCATGGAAACTCTGACAGTAGTAATCTCCTGCATCTTCAGCCTGGACTCCACTGATGGTCAGAGTGAAGTCACTATGAGATCCACTGCCACTGAATCTAGATGGAATCCCAGACTGAAGTGTTGTAGCATAGTAAATAAGGAGTTTAGGAGCTCCTCCAGGTTTATGTTGGTACCAGGCTAGATAGTTATTTCCATGCACATTACTGCTGGTTTTACAGTTCAGAGAGACTGACTGTCCTGGGAGAACAGCTTTCACTGCAGGAGTCTGAGTCACAATGTGCTGCCCTCTGGATTCTGAAACATAGAATAAAAACATGTATATGAATGAAATATTACACATAGTAATGAATAGTTCTGAATAGAAATATTAACATTGATATATGTCGATGGTGTAGATTTCATAATTCTTCAAAAATAGATTCAGAAAATGTTAACCTTGAAAGCATAAAGCAAGTGTCCAGATGAAGATGGTGATAAAAGTCATGGTTGTTGTGGGTTCTGTTGTCATGAAGGACAGCTCTCAGTCATGAAGTGTTCAACTCACAGGGATATAAACACTCCCAGAGCACTGAAGCATGTGTTGTCTATGCAAAGTGTCCTCTCTATGCAAATAGCCCTCCTGGAGCAAGGCACTAGACAGGACAAAGATTTATGGAGAAAATATTATCAAATAAATAATCCAAGAAATTATATGGTGTAACTATTGCATCACAATATTCCAACTGAATGATTTTTTGCCCTTTTTAGCCCAGGCAGTATTACACGAAACACACACACAAACTCATACATTTGATTTATATGGAACTTGTTTCAGATGATGTATGCTTCATTTGGTAACATATGTGATATACACTGAGTGTACAAAACATTAGGAGCACCTTCCTTATATTGAGTTACACCCCCTTTTGCCCTCAGAATAGCCTACATTTTCTTTCAGGGGGTGGACTCTATAAGGTGTTGTTGATTCCAATGCTTCCCATAGTTGTGTCAAGTTGGCTGGTAGTGGATCTC
Organism: Oncorhynchus mykiss; assembly: GCF_013265735.2. Taxonomy (NCBI): domain Eukaryota; kingdom Metazoa; phylum Chordata; class Actinopteri; order Salmoniformes; family Salmonidae; genus Oncorhynchus; species Oncorhynchus mykiss. The sequence goes on along the minus strand of NC_048579.1, from coordinate 58,672,483 downwards.
TACCTTGAATAGCTAGTTCCATCTCATCCCACAGATGGTTAATTAGATTGAGATCTGGTGACTGGGCAGGCCACTACAGTAAGCTGAATTCACTGTCATGTTCGTGGAGTCATTCTTTGACAATCCTAGCCTTATGGGATGGGGCATTATCCTGCTGGAAAAATACATTTGTTTATGGATTCACTGCTGCCATGAAGCCATGTTCCTCACTGAGTTCCCTGAATTCCTATCAGACCCTGTAGTCATGGCAGATAATATTCACATTTTTGATGACCAATATTCACATGGAAAAGTCCACAGACCCACTCCAAAAGGCTTTCGGAGTCATCATTGACTCAGTGGGTTTTGTCCAACATGTCTCCTGACCTACTCAATGCCACAGTCATACCCTGGATCTAGTCTTGTCCCGTGGAATAAATATTGTGGATCTAAATGTTTTTCCTCATAATACGTTTGCAATCGCAACAAATCATCTGTTCAGACCTCAACCAGGGATCATCAAAAGCCATGCTATAAATTATTGGACAATCCAAGATTCCTAAATGCCCTTCCAGACTCCCTCCACCTACGTGGATATATACAGTTGAAGTCGGAAATTTACATACACTTAAGTTGGAGTCATTAAAACTCGTTTTTCAACCACTCCACACATTTCTTGTTGACAAACTATAGTTTTGGCAAGTCGGTCAGGACATGTACTTTGTGCATGACAGAAAACTATGTAATGGCTTAAGAAACTTCTGATAGGCTAATTGACATAATTTGAGTCAATTGGAGGTGTACCTGTGGATGTATTTCAAGGCCTCCCTTCAAACTCAGTACCTCTTTGCTTGGCATCATGGGAAAATAAAAATAAAAATAAATCAGCCAAGACCTCAGAAAAAAAATTGTGGACCTCCACAAGTCTGGTTCATACTTGGGAGCAATTTCCAACGCCTGAAGGTACCACGTCCATCTGTACAAACAATAGTATAAAGTATAAACATCATGGGACTAAGCAGCCGTCATACCGCTCAGGAAGGAGACGCGTTCCGTCTCCTAGAGATGAACGTACTTTGGTGCGAAAAGTGCAAATCAATCCCAAAACAACAGCAAAGAACCTTGTGAAGATGCTGGAGGAAGCAGGTTTAAAAGTATCTATATCCACAGTAAAACGAGTCCTATATCGACATAACCTGAAAGGCCGCTCAGCAAGGAAAAAGCCACTGCTCCAAAACCGCCATAAAAAAGCCAGACTACAGTTTGCAACTGCACATGGGGACAAAGATCGTACTTTTTGGAGAAATGTCCTCTTGTCTGATGAAACCAAAATAGAACTGTTTGGCCATAATGACCATCATTATGTTTGGAGGAAAAAGGGGTAGGCTTGCAAGCCGAACAACACCATCCCAACCGTGAAGCACGGGGATGGCAGCTCATGTTGTGGGGGTGCTTTGCTGCAGTAGGGACTGGTGCACATCACAAAATAGCATCATTAGGAAGGAAAATTATGTGGACATATTGAAGCGACATATCAAGACATCAGTCAGGAAGTTAAAGCTTGGTCGCAAATGTTTCTTCCAAATGGACAATGACCCCAAGCATACTTCCAAAGATTTGGCAAAATGGCTTAAGGACAAGAAAGTAAAAGTATTGGAGTGGCCATCACAATGCCCTGACCTCAACCCTACAGAAAATGTGTGGGCAGAAGTGATAAAGCATGTTTGAGCAAGGAGGCCTACAAACCTGACTCAGTTACACCAGCTCTGTCAGGAGAAATGGGCCAAAATTCACCCAACTTATTGTGGGAAGCTTGTGGAAGGCTTTACTGAAGACAAACAATGTACACTACCGGTCAAACGTTTTAGAACACCTACACATTCAAGCGTTTGTCCTTATTTTGACTATTTTCTACATTGTATACTAATAGTGAAGATATCAAAACTATGAAATAACACATAAAACTCATCATATACAGTGTCAATGTTTACGATCGCTATGTTTGATGTACATTTACTATATGACATGGAATCATATCCTGAACAGAATGAGCTTGTTTGTCTACTGGGAGGAAAATATGACGCTGCACATTCATGACTCCTTTTCAATGCGCACCAATAACAGTAATTGTGTGATGGCAGGCTTGTTCCCTTTCAATATGCTATGCATTTCATACTTCTTCTGTAAGAAATAAGTAAATGTCTTTATTTTTCATTATTATGATTTTTTATTTATTCTACTTCCCGCAGCTATGGGAATAACCAATGGGGAAGCGACATCGCCAGCTGTGAAATTTATAGCACTCTTCAGACAATTACGGTGAATGTGACTGTACAACAAATGTTAGAAATTATAAAACGTTTGATACAATTTTCGCCTGACACGATCACTCAAAAATGTTGCCTAATATGTTGGCATGCAGAACTTTTTTTAAATATTGAAAATTTTGCACTGATTCATACAGTATAATACTTTAAAAACTGAATTTGTATAGTATTACCGTTATATCAACACACTAGTCACTCCCGTTACACAACTCTAAATCGCTTTGGCAGTTTTTACTTTCCGATAATGTTGCATAAAACGTTTGAAAGGTCTATAATTTTTACCCAACACAATTAAATGCATGATCAATTTAAGTATCTTTGCCAAGAGTGTGCAAAGCTGTCATCAAGGCAAAAGGTGGCTATTTGAAGAATCTCAAATATTAAATATATTTTGATACATTTTTTTTGGTTACTACATGATTCAGTATGTGTTATTTCATAGTTTTGATGTATTCACTATTATTCTACAATGTAGAAAATAGCAAAAAATAACGACAAACCCTTGAATGAGTAGGTGTTCTAAAACCTGACCGGTAGTGTATACGAAACGCTTCAGTCTGGTTTTGGATTCCATTATAGCACTGAGACTGCACTCGTGAAGGTGGTACAGTGCCTTGCGAAAGTATTCGGCCCCCTTGAACTTTGCGACCTTTTTCCACATTTCAGGCTTCAAACATAAAGATATAAAACTGTATTTTTTTGTGAAGAATCAACAACAAGTGGGACACAATCATGAAGTGGAATGACATTTATTGGATATTTCAAACTTTTTTAACAAATCAAAAACAGAAAAATTGGGCATGCAAAATTATTCTGCCCCCTTAAGTTAATACTTTGTAGCGCCACCTTTTGCTGCGATTACAGCTGTAAGTCGCTTGGGGTATGTCTATCAGTTTTGCACATCGAGAGACTGACATTTTTTCCCATTCCTCCTTGCAAAACAGCTCGAGCTCAGTGAGGTTGGATGGAGAGCATTTGTGAACAGCAGTTTTCAGTTCTTTCCACAGATTCTCGATTGGATTCAGGTCTGGACTTTGACTTGGCCATTCTAACACCTGGATATGTTTATTTTTGAACCATTCCATTGTAGATTTTGCTTTATGTTTTGGATCATTGTCTTGTTGGAAGACAAATCTCCGTCCCAGTCTCAGGTCTTTTGCAGACTCCATCAGGTTTTCTTCCAGAATGGTCCTGTATTTGGCTCCATCCATCTTCCCATCAATTTTAACCATCTTCCCTGTCCCTGCTGAACAAAAGCAGGCCCAAACCATGATGCTGCCACCACCATGTTTGACAGTGGGGATGGTGTGTTCAGCTGTGTTGCTTTTACGCCAAACATAACGTTTTGCATTGTTGCCAAAAAGTTCAATTTTGGTTTCATCTGACCAGAGCACCTTCTTCCACATGTTTGGTGTGTCTCCCAGGTGACTTGTGGCAAACTTTAAACGACACTTTTTATGGATATCTTTAAGAAATGGCTTTCTTCTTGCCACTCTTCCATAAAGGCCAGATTTGTGCAATATACGACTGATTGTTGTCCTATGGACAGAGTCTCCCACCTCAGCTGTAGATCTCTGTAGTTCATCCAGAGTGATCATGGGCCTCTTGGCTGCATCTCTGATCAGTCTTCTCCTTGTATGAGCTGAAAGTTTAGAGGGACGGCCAAGTCTTGGTAGATTTGCAGTGGTCTGATACTCCTTCCATTTCAATATTATCGCTTGCACAGTGCTCCTTGGGATGTTTAAAGCTTGGGAAATCTTTTTGTATCCAAATCCGGCTTTAAACTTCTTCACAACAGTATCTCGGACCTGCCTGGTGTGTTCCTTGTTCTTCATGATGCTCTCTGCGCTTTTAACGGACCTCTGAGACTATCACAGTGCAGGTGCATTTATACAGAGACTTGATTACACACAGGTGGATTGTATTCATCATCATTAGTCATTTAGGTCAACATTGGATCATTCAGAGATCCTCACTGAACTTCTGGAGAGAGTTTGCTGCACTGAAAGTAAAGGGGCTGAATAATTTTGCACGCCCAATTTTTCAGTTTTTGATTTGTTAAAAAAGTTTGAAATATCCAATAAATGTCGTTCCACTTCATGATTGTGTCCCACTTGTTGTTGATTCTTCACAAAAAAATACAGTTTTATATCTTTATGTTTGAAGCCTGAAATGTGGCAAAAGGTCGCTAAGTTCAAGGGGGCCGAATACTTTCGCAAGGCACTGTAAATTACCTTTTAATGGCTTCAAACCAAGGCTCTGCAACTTAATTCTGCTTTTGACATCTTCGATCACCACATTCTTTTGGAGAGATTGGAAATCTTAATTGGTCTACACAAACAAGTTCTTGCCTGGTTTAGATCTTATTTTTCTTAAATATATCAGTTTGTCTCTGTTGATGGTTTGTCCTCTGACAAATCAATGGTAAGTTTCAGTGTTCTTTAAGGTTCCATTTTAGGACCACTATTGTTTTCACTATATATTTTACCTATTGGGGATGTCGTTTCGGAAACACAATGTTAACTTTTAGTGCTATGCAGATGACACACAGCTGTACATTTCAATGAAACATGGTGAAGCCCCAAAATTGCCTACCCTCAAAGCTTGTGTTTCAGACATAAGGAAGTTGATGGCCATTTTTTACTTTTAAACTCGGACAAAACAGAGATTTTAGTTCTAGGCCCTAAGAAACAAAGAGATCTTCTGTTGGGGCGGACAATTCATCTTGATGGTTGTACAGTCGTCTCAAAAAAGGACCTCTGCGTTACTCTGGACCCTGGATCTCTCTTTTGATGAACATATCAATAATATTTCAAGGACAGCTTTTGTCCATATTTGTAACATTATTATCTGAAACCTTTTGTCCAAAAATGATACAGAAAAGCTAATCCATCCTTTTGTCATTTCTAGATTAAATCACTGCAATGCTCTACTCTCCGTCTACAAAAAAAGCACTAAATAAACTTCAGTTTATTGCTGCTAGAATCCTGACTAAGAACTAAAACATTTGATCATATTACTCCAGTGCTAGCCTCTCTACACTGGCTTCCTGTTAAGGCAAGAGCTGATTTCAAGGTTTTACTGCTAACCTACAAAGCATTACAAGGGCTTGCTCCTACGTATCTTAACGATTTGGTCCTGACGTACATCCCTACACGTACTCTATGGTCACAAGACGCAGGCCTCTTTATTGTCCCTAGAATTTCTAAGCAAACAGCTGGAGGCAGAGCTTTCTCCTATAGAGCAACATTTTTATGGAATGGTCTGCCTATCCATGTGAGAGACGGAGACTCGACCTTTAAGTCTTTACTGAAGACTCATCTCTTCAGTAGGTCATATGATTGAGTGTAGTCTGGCCCTGAAGTGTGAAGGTGAGCGGAAAGGCTCTGGAGCAATGAACTGCCCTTGCTGTCTCTGCCTGGTTGCCCTCTCTACACTGGGATTCCCTGCCTCTAACCCTATTACAGGGGCTGAGTCACTGGCTTACTGGTGCTCCTCCATGCCATCCCTAGGAGGGGTGCATCACCTAAGTGGATCAAGTCGCTGACGTGGTCTTCCTGTCTGGGTTGGCGCCCCCCTTGGGTTGTGCCGTGGCGAAGATCTTTGTGGGCTATACTCGGCCTTGTCTCAGGATGGTAATTTGGTGGTTGAAGATATCCCTCTAGTGGTGTGGGGGCTGTGCTTTGGCAAATTGCGTTAGGTTGGGTTATATGGGTTATATTATTTCGATAGAAAACACTCTGAAGTTTCTAAAACTGTTTGAATCTTGTCTGTAAGTATAACAGAATTCAAATGACAGGCAAAAACCTGAGAAAAATCCAAACAGGAAGTGGGCAATTGCAAATCGAATATACCGTGTCTGTGGGGTCATATTGCACTTCCTAAGGCTTCCACTAGATGTCAACAGTCTTTAGAACCTTGTTTGAGGCTTCTACTGTGAAGTGGGGGTGAATGAGAGCGGATAGAGTAAGGTCTCTCCCAGAGTGGCATGAGCTGGTCCCGCGCGTTCGCGTGAGAGGTAGCTTGCGTTCCATTGCATTTCTACAGACAAAGGAATTTTCTGGTTGGAAGATTATTGAAGATTTATGTTAAAAACATCCTAAAGATTCATTCTATACATTGTTTGACATGTTTCTACGGACTGTAATGGAACTTTTTGACTTTTCGTCTGCACCTAGTGATCGCGCCTCATGAATTTTGATTACTGGGCTAAACGCGTGAACATTTGGACATAAATGGACTTTATCGAACAAATTAAACATTTATGGTGGAACTGGGATTCCTGGGAGTGCATTCTGATGAAGATCATCAAAGGTAAGTGAATATTTATAATGCTATTTCTGACTTTTGTTGACTCCACAACATGGCGGATATCTGTTTGGCTTGTTTTGTTATCTGAGTGCTGTGTGCTTTTTCCGTAAAAGAAAATTGAAATCTGACAAAGCGGTTGCATTAAGGAGAAGTATATATATAATTCTGTGCATAATACTTTATCTCTTATCAAAGTTTATTATGAGTATTTCTGTAAATTGAGGTGGCTCTCTGAAAATTTGCCGGATGTTTTCGAGGCACAACATTACTGACCATAAAGCGCCAATGTAAACTGAGCTTTTTGAACATAAATATTTTTTTATTTTTTTATTTTTATTTCACCTTTATTTAACCAGGTAGGCTAGTTGAGAACAAGTTCTCATTTGCAACTGCGACCTGGCCAAGATAAAGCATAGCAGTATGAGCAGACAACACAGAGTTACACATGGAGTAAACAATTAACAAGTCAATAACACAGTAGAAAACAAAGGGGGAGTCTATATACAATGTGTGCAAAAGGCATGAGGTAGGCGAATAATTACAATTTTGCAGATTAACACTGGAGTGATAAATGATCAGATGGTCATGTACAGGTAGAGATATTGGTGTGCAAAAGAGCAGAAAAATAAATAAATAAAAACAGTATGGGATGAGGTAGGTGAAAATGGGTGGGCTATTTACCAATAGACTATGTACAGCTGCAGCGATCGGTTAGCTGCTCAGATAGCTGATGTTTGAAGTTGGTGAGGGAGATAAAAGTCTCCAACTTCAGCGATTTTTGCAATTTGTTCCAGTCACAGGCAGCAGAGTACTGGAACGAAAGGCGGCCAAATGAGGTGTTGGCTTTAGGGATGATCAGTGAGATACACCTGCTGGAGCGCGTGCTACGGGTGGGTGTTGCCATCGTGACCAGTGAGCTGAGATAAGGCGGAGCTTTACCTAGCATGGACTTGTAGATGACCTGGAGCCAGTGGGTCTGGCGACGAATATGTAGCGAGGGCCAGCCGACTAGAGCATACAAGTCGCAGTGGTGGGTGGTATAAGGTGCTTTAGTGACAAAACGGATGGCACTGTGATAGACTGCATCCAGTTTGCTGAGTAGAGTGTTGGAAGCCATTTTGTAGATGACATCGCCGAAGTCGAGGATCGGTAGGATAGTCAGTTTTACTAGGGTAAGCTTGGCGGCGTGAGTGAAGGAGGCTTTGTTGCGGAATAGAAAGCCGACTCTTGATTTGATTTTCGATTGGAGATGTTTGATATGAGTCTGGAAGGAGAGTTTGCAGTCTAGCCAGACACCTAGGTACTTATAGATGTCCACATATTCTAGGTCGGAACCATCCAGGGTGGTGATGCTAGGCGGGGATGCGGGTGCAGGCAGCGATCGGTTGAAAAGCATGCATTTGGTTTTACTAGCGTTTAAGAGCAGTCGGAGGCCACGGAAGGAGTGTTGTATGGCATTGAAGCTTGTTTGGAGGTTAGATAGCACAGTGTCCAATGACGGGCCGAAAGTATATAAAATGGTGTCGTCTGCGTAGAGGTGGATCAGGGAATCGCCCGCAGCAAGAGCAACATCATTGATGTATACAGAGAAAAGAGTCGGCCCGAGAATTGAACCCTGTGGCACCCCCATAGAGACTGCCAGAGGACCGGACAGCATGCCCTCCGATTTGACACACTGAACTCTGTCTGCAAAGTAATTGGTGAACCAGGCAAGGCAGTCATCCGAAAAACCGAGGCTACTGAGTCTGCCGATAAGAATATGGTGATTGACAGAGTCGAAAGCCTTGGCAAGGTCGATGAAGACGGCTGCACAGTACTGTCTTTTATCAATGGCGGTTATGATATCGTTTAGTACCTTGAGTGTGGCTGAGGTGCACCCGTGACCGGCTCGGAAACCAGATTGCACAGCGGAGAAGGTACAGTGGGATTCAAGATGGTCAGTGACCTGTTTGTTGACTTGGCTTTCGAAGACCTTAGATAGGCAGGGCAGGATGGATATAGGTCTGTAACAGTTTGGGTCCAGGGTGTCTCCCCCTTTGAAGAGGGGGATAACTGCGGCAGCTTTCCAATCCTTGGGGATCTCAGACGATATGAAAGAGAGGTTGAACAGGCTGGTAATAGGGGTTGCGACAATGGTGGCGGATAGTTTCAGAAATAGAGGGTCCAGATTGTCAAGCCCAGCTGATTTGTACGGGTCCAGGTTTTGCAGCTCTTTCAGAACATCTGCTATCTGGATTTGGGTAAAGGAGAACCTGGAGAGGCTTGGGCGAGGAGCAGCGGGGGGGGCGGGGCTGTAGGCCGAGGTTGAAGTAGCCAGGCGGAAGGCATGGCCAGCCGTTGAGAAATGCTCATTGAAGTTTTCGATAATCATGGATTTATCGGTGGTGACCGTGTTACCTAGCCTCAGTGCAGTGGGCAGCTGGGAGGAGGTGCTCTTGTTCTCCATTGACTTCACAGTGTCCCAGAACTTTTTGGAGTTGGAGCTACAGGATGCAAACTTCTGCCTGAAGAAGCTGGCCTTAGCTTTCCTGACTGACTGCGTGTATTGGTTCCGGACTTCCCTGAACAGTTGCATATCACGGGGACTATTCGATGCTATTGCAGTCCGCCACAGGATGTTTTTGTGCTGGTCGAGGGCAGTCAGGTCTGGGGTGAACCAAGGGCTGTATCTGTTCTTAGTTCTGCATTTTTTGAACGGAGCATGCTTATCTAAAATGGTGAGGAAGTTACTTTTAAAGAATGACCAGGCATCCTCAACTGACGGGATGAGGTCAATGTCCTTCCAGGATACCTGGGCCAGGTCGATTAGGAAGGCCTGCTCACAGAAGTGTTTTAGGGAGCGTTTGACAGTGATGAGGGGTGGTCGTTTGACTGCGGCTCCGTAGCGGATACAGGCAATGAGGCAGTGATCGCTGAGATCCTGGTTGAAGACAGCGGAGGTGTATTTGGAGGGCCAGTTGGTCAGGATGACGTCTATGAGGGTGCCCTTGTTTACAGAGTTAGGGTTGTACCTGGTGGGTTCCTTGATGATTTGTGTGAGATTGAGGGCATCTAGCTTAGATTGTAGGACTGCCGGGGTGTTAAGCATATCCCAGTTTAGGTCACCTAACAGAACAAACTCTGAAGCTAGATGGGGGGCGATCAATTCACAAATGGTGTCCAGGGCACAGCTGGGAGCTGAGGGAGGTCGGTAGCAGGCGGCAACAGTGAGAGACTTATTTCTGGAGAGAGTAATTTTCAAAATTAGTAGTTCGAACTGTTTGGGTATGGACCTGGAAAGTATGACATTACTTTGCAGGCTATCTCTGCAGTAGACTGCAACTCCCCCCCCTTTGGCAGTTCTATCTTGACGGAAGATGTTATAGTTGGGTATGGAAATCTCTGAATTTTTGGTGGCCTTCCTGAGCCAGGATTCAGACACAGCAAGGACATCAGGGTTAGCAGAGTGTGCTAGAGCAGTGAGTAAAACAAACTTAGGGAGGAGGCTTCTGATGTTGACATGCATGAAACCAAGGCTTTTTCGATCACAGAAGTCAACAAATGAGGGTGCCTGGGGACATGCAGGGCCTGGGTTTACCTCCACATCACCCGCGGAACAGAGAAGGAGTAGTATGAGAGTGCGGCTAAAGGCTATCAAAACTGGTCGCCTAGAGCGTTGGGGACAGAGAATAAGAGGAGCAGGTTTCTGGGCATGGTAGAATATATTCAGGGCATAATGCGCAGACAGGGGTATGGTGGGGTGCGGGTACAGCGGAGGTAAGCCCAGGCACTGGGTGATGATGAGAGAGGTTGTATCTCTGGACATGCTGGTTGTAATGGGTGAGGTCACCGCATGTGTGGGAGGTGGGACAAAGGAGTTATCAGGGGTATGAAGAGTGGAACTAGGGGCTCCATTGTGAACTAAAACAATGATAACTAACCTGAACAACAGTATACAAGGCATATTGACACTTGAGAGAGACATACAGCGAGGCATACAGTAATCACAGGTGTTGAGTTGGGAAAGCTAGCTAGACAGTAGGTGAGACAACAGCTAATCAGCTAGCACAACAACAGCAGGTAAAATGGCGTTGACTAGGCAACGGGGCCAACAGATAAAACAAACAAGCAGAATGGAGTACCGTGATTAATGGACAGTCCAGCGTGCATCAGCTATGTAGCCAAGAGATCAGTGTCCAGGGGGCAGCGGTGGATGGGGCAGGGAAGCTGGACTGGCGAGTGTTATCCAGGTTAAAAAAACTAACAATGACTAGATAGCTTGTAGCTAGTTAGCTGGTTAGCTTCTGGGGGTTCTTGAGTGTGTACTAAAAATTAAAAATAATAGCGATTCCGTATCACATTGGTTGAGGCAGGTGTCCGGAAGGTATAAACAAGTTAAAAATCAAAAAGAGATAGAAAGTAAATATGGATCCAGTGAGTGTTTGGGACGCGGCGATTCAGACGGTTAGCAGGCCTGTGCTAACAAGCTAACAGTTTGTAGGCCCGGGGTAAACAAGGTAGCAGTTAGCGGACCGGAGCTGGACAAGCTAGCAGTTAGCAGGCCTAATTAGCAAGCAGGGAGATAGAGAGGGCTAGAGAGTTAGCCTTTGGGGGACTTCGCGATGGGGTGAGTCTGTTTATTCCTCTTCATGCGGTGACATCGATAGACCGGTCGTGGGCCCGGGTATTGTAGCCCAGGAGTATGCTACGGTGGTAGCACAGGTGCGCTGGCCGGGCTAGCTTCAAGCTAAGTGGGTGGAAACGCTAGCCAGGAGCAATCATCCGGGGTTGCGGTTTAGCTAGATAGCTAGTTGTGAAGATCCAGCTGAGAAATGTTCCGTTTGCGGTGGGAATCCGGGGATGAATCCGGGGATGGAAAAAAAAAATAGGTCCGTTGTGCTCTGGTTAGTCGCGTTGTTCGAACTGGCGAGAGCTTTCCGAGCTAAAGGTTAGCTGATGACCGGTTAGCTGAAGACCGCTAGCACAGCTGGTGGTTAGCTGGCTAGCTTCAGTTGAGGGGTTCCGGTTCCGAAGTAAATATAAATACTTTAAGAAAAATAGCTACGTTGGGTGAGGCGGGTTGCAGGAGAGTATTGGAAGCTTAGGTTTAGCAAAATGTTTTTAAAGAGGTATGCTTAGAAAAATATGTAAAAAAAACGAAAAAGAAACGATATATACAAGGGACACGACAGGACGACTTACTGCTACGCCATCTTGGATCGAGAACTTATCGAACAAAACATACATGTATTGTGTAACATGAAGTCCTATGAGTATTATCTGATGAAGATCAAAGGTTAGTGATTCATTTATCTCTATTTCTGCTTTTTGTGACTACTCTCTTTGGCTGGAAAATGGCTGTATGTGTTTTTGTGACTAGGCTCTGACCTAACATAATCATATGGTGTGCTTTCGCTGTAAAGCATTTTTGAAATTGTAGATTAACAAGAAGTCAAGTTTTAATTTAGTGTATTGCACGTGTGAATGTTTGAAAATGTAATATTTCTAAAAAATACTTTTGAATTTCATGCTCTGCCTTTTCAGTGGATGTTGTCGCTAGCGGAACCCCTAACCCTAACAAGTTTTAAGAAGCAGGAGGCCAGTCCCAGGGTCCTGGAGAAGGACGCCCTGTACAGCTGGAGCAGCACCCCGACTCTCACTGCCCAGGAGTGAACCAAGGCAGTGTCGGTAACCTGTGATGCCCAACAGATCTCCCAGTCTCGATTATGTAATAATGGATTAAAATAAATATTTGGGGAGGAATGCAAATGTGTGTTGTTTCTAAACTGGAGCATAGATATATTTGTACAATTCTGGAAAAATACGTCTGGTTGATGGTGTCTTTGAAAACTGGAAGGTCTTAACCTCATTCTCTCTTAACATCATCATTGACTGCATTTAATAATATCACAATATACTATGATATTTGATGTTCAAATAGAAGAGGTTCTGCCATGGTAATAGTTCACTGTCTTCATTCCTCATGATACTGAGTCTATGTCAGACCTGTTTGACTAGGCAGACTTTACAGTAATAAAATCACTATCAAACAGTCGACAGATATCTTGGACTCTCACATGTGTTATAGGCTGTGATTCGAAGCTAAATACATATACAGGACCAGTGAAAAGTTTGGACACACCTACTCACTCAAGGGTTTTTCTTTATTTTTACTGTTTTCTACATTGTAGATTAATAAAATTACACATATGGAATCATGTAGTAACCAAAAAAGTGTTAAACAAATCAAAAAATATTTTATATTTGAGATTCTTCAAAGTAGCCACCCTTTGCATTTTTTTGTTTATTTAACTAGGCAAGTCAGTTAAGAACACATTCTTATTTACAATGAGGGCCTACCCCGGCCAAAACCAGACGACGCTGGGCCAATTGTGCGCTGCCCTATGGGACTCCCAATCACGGCTGGATGTGATACAACCTGGATTTAAACCAGGGACTGTAGTGACACCTCTTGCACTGAAATGCAGTGCCTTAGACCGATGCACCACTCGAGGGCCCAAGTGACAGCTTTGCAAATGCTTGGCATTCTCTCAACCAGCTTCATGAGGTAGTCACCTGGAATGCATTTCAATTAACAGGTGTGCCTTGTTAAGAGTTCATTTGTGGGATTTCTTTCCTTCTTAATACGTTTGAGCCAATCAGTTGTTTTGTGACAAGGTAGGGTTGGTATTTGTATTTAAGAAGGCAGCATCTACTCTTCCTAGGGTCCAAACACACCAAAGCACCCACATTACATATAAAACAAAATATAAAACAGTGAATTACGTTTGTACTGAATGAGCTAAAGATTTAACAGGACATCTTCTAACATGCCTACACCACCACATATCCACAACACAAAATGTTCAATACCACCATACAACAATATATCAATATGTGTGCATATGCGTGTGACTGTACCTTTGTGTGTGTCTATTCACAGTTCCCTTTGTTCCATAAGGTGTATTTTTACCTATAGTTACTGCATATATCTACTGCTTGCATCAGTTACCTGATGTGGAATAGAGTTCCATGTAGTCATGGCTCTATGTAGTGCCTGGGGACTGTGAAGAGACCTCTGGTGGCATGTCTTGTGAAGTATGCATGGGTACCCGAGACAGCTCGGCACATTCAGCTTGTCAAAACAAGTAATGATGAAGTCAATCTCTCTTCCACATTGAGCCATGAGAGATTGACATGCATGGCATTATTGATAGCTCTTCATATACTTTTAAGGGCCAGCCGTGCTGCCTGTTCTAAGCCACCTGCAATTTTCCCAAGTCCCTCTTTGTGGCATCTGACCACACTACTGAACAGTAGTCTAGGTGCGACAAAACTAGGGCCTGTAGGACCTGCCTTGTTGATAGCGTTGTTAAGAAGGCAGAGCGTTGCTTTATTATGGACAGACTTCTCCCCATCTTAGCTACTGTTGTATCAATATGCTTTGACCATGACAGTTTACAATCCTGGGTTACTCCAAGCAGTTTAGTCACCTCAACTTGCTAAATTTCCACATAATTTATTACGAGACGTAGTTGAAGTTTCGGGTTTAGTGAATGATTTGTCCCAAATACAATGCTTTTAGTTTTGGAAATATTTAGGACAAAGTATTCATTGCTACCCATTCCAAAACTAACTGTATCTCTTTGTTAAGTGTTGCAGTTATTTCAGTCGCTGTAGTAGCTGACGTGTATAGTGTTGAGTCATCCGCATACATAGACACACTTACTCAAAGCCAGTGGCATGTCTTTAGTAAAGATTGCTTTTTTCAAAGGGCCTAAACAGTTACCCTGGGGAATTCCTGATTCTACCTGATTTATGTTTGAGAGGCTTCTATTAAAGAACACCCTCTGTGTTCTGTTAGACAAGGAACTCTTTATCCACATTATAGCAGTGGGTGTAACACCATAACACATACGTTTTTTTTTCAGCAGCAGACTATGATCGATAATGTCAAAAGCTGCACTGAAGTCAAACAAGACAGCCCCCACAATAATTTTATCATACATTTTTCTCAGCCAATCATCAGTGTGTAAGTGCTGTGCTTGTTGAGTGTCCTTCTGTATAATCGTGCTGAAAGTCTGAAATAGCATTGTATCTGGTCAAATAAAAACAATTCTAGAAGTTTACTAAGGATTGGTAACAGACTGATTAGTCGGCTGTTTGAGCCAGTAATGGGGGCTTTACTATTCTTGGGTAGAGGAATGACTTTAGCTTATCTTCAGGCCTAAGGGCACACACTTTCTAATCGTCTTAAATTGAAAACGTGGCAAATAGGAATGGTAATATTGTTCGCTATCATACTCAGTAATTTTCCATACAGATTGTCCGATCCCGGTGGCTTGTCATTGTTGATGGGCAACAATTATTTCACCTCATCCACACTGACTTTACGGATTTCAAAAGTACAATTCTAGTCTTTCATAATTTGGTCAGACATACTTGTTAGCATTTGTTGCCAAGTTTGCTTATCTTGTCAATGAAAAAGTCATTGAAGTAGTTGGCAATATAAGTATGTTTTGTGATGAATGAGCCATCCAATTAAATTAATTTAATTTAAGGTGCTCCAAAGCGTTTTACTATCATTCTTTATATAATTTCTCTTTGTTTCATAGTTTAGTTGATTTTTAATTTAGTCACATGATTTCTTAATTTGCAGTACGTTTTCCAATCAATTGGGCAGCCATACCTTTTTTCTCATCCCTCTCAACGATACCATTTTTCAATTCCTCATCAATCCAAGGAGATTTAACCGTTGTTACAGTCATTTTCTTAATTGGTGCATGCTTATTAGTAACTGGAATAAGCAATTTCATAAATCTGTCAAGTGCAGTGTCTGGCTCCTTCTCAATACATACCACAGACCGGCAAATATTATTTACATCATCAACATATGAATCACTACAAAACTTATTGTATGACCTTTTTATACACTATATTAGGCCCAGCCTTTGGAACTTTGGTTTTCCTAGATTTGGCTATTATATTGTAATCACTATATCCTATGGATTTGGATGCTGCTTCAAAGCAAATTTCTGCAGAAATAGTAAAGATGTGATCAATACATGTTGATGATTTCATTCCTCTGCAGTTTGTAAATACCCTAGAAGGTTGACTGACAACCTGAACCAGGTTGCAGCCACTGGTTACAGAAGTTTTTTCTTGAGTGGGCAGCTTGATGAGAGCCAGTCTTCAGGCTAGGGTCTATTTTTCTCAAATTCCGCCTGGCTGACGTGCCCAAAGTAAACTGCCTGTTACTCAGGCCCAGAAGCCAGGATATGCATATAATTGGTACCATTGGATAGAAAACACTTTGACGTTTGTATAAATGTATGAGACTATAACACACTTGATATGGTAGGAGAAAATCTAAAGAAAAACCAATCAGCAATGTTTTTCTTTGAGATCCCATGCTCTTCAATTACAAAGTATAGGGACAATGTTAAATACAGCTCCCAGATTGCAATTCCTATGGCTTCCATTAGATGTCAACAGTCTTTGTCAAAGGTTTCAGGCTTGTTTCTTCCCAAACGAGGAAGAATTCTGAGTTTTGATACAGGAACCCATAGTTGGAAATCAGTCTGAGAGATGAGAGATGAAGAGATGAAGAGGACGCGCACCTGCTAATTTAGCTATTCTATTGAACATGCTTCTTTCCGTATGAAATATTATAGTTTAATTACATTTTAGGGTACCTAAGGATTAGATAGAAACATAGTTTGACTTGTTTTAAATCACACATGCAAAATAGCAAATTAAAGCTACACTTGTTGTGAATCCAGCCAACATGTCAGATTTCAAAAAGGCTTTTCGGCGAAAGCAAACGATGCTATTATCTGAGGATAGCACCTCCGTAAACAAAGAGAGAAAGCATATTTCAACCCTGCAGGCGCGACACAAAACGCAGAAATAAAAATATCATTCATGCCTTACCTTTGACGAGCTTTGACCAGAAAAACACCGGTTCCAACTTGCGCAACGTGACTACAAAACGTGATTTCAAACTACTTTTGTAGTACAACTTTAGATATTTTGTAAAGTAAATAATCAATAAAATTGAAGACGGGACGATCTGTGTTCAATACAGGAGGAAAACAAACAGTAGCTAGCTTTCTGTTCATGCGCCTCTATCTAACAAACAGTACACTTCAAATGACCCTTGTTCAAGATGGCTGTACTTCTTCATTACACAAAGGAATAACCTCAACCAATTTCTAAAGACTGTTGACATCCAGTGGAAGCGATAGGAACTGCAAGAAATCTGGATTCCCAATGAAAACCCATTGAAAAGAGAGTGAGCTAAAAAACAAAATCTGAATGGTTTGTCCTCGGGATTTCGCCTGCTAAATAAGTTATGTTATACTCACAGACATGATTCAAACAGTTTTAGAAACTTCAGAGTGTTTTCTATCCAAATCTACTAATAATATGCATATCTTATCTTCTGGGGATGAGTAGCAGACAGTTGTATTTGGACATGCATTTCATCCGGACGTGAAATTACTGCCCCCTGTCACCAAGAAGTTAACAAAGTTTAGTGGTAGCTTTTTGGATTCCTTTCTCTGCATATTGAACGAGTAGATTACTCAAATTGATGGCGCCAACTAAACTGACTTTTGGGGATATAAAGAAGGATTTTATCTAACAAAACGACCATACATGTTGTAGCTGGTACCCTTTGGATTGCAAATCAGAGGAAGATTTTCAAAAAGTAAGTGAATATTTAATCACTATTTGTGATTTTATGAACCCTGTGCTGGTTGAAAAATATGTTGATGTGGGGCGCCGTCCTCAAACAATCGCATGATATGCTTTCGCTGCTTTCGCTAATGAAAAATCAGACAATGGAGTTAGATTAACAAGAATTTATGCTTTTAACCGCTATAAAATACTTGTATGTTCATAAATGTTTAATAGCCATCATATTTATGATTATTTTTTTGAATTGCGCGCCCTCCAATTTCACCGGAAGTTATCGACAGGTGTCCCGCTAGCGGGAAACCTAGCCTTAAGAAGATTAATTAATTAAATTACCCCAGAAAATATACTTCTCTGTTGATATCACATCCATTATCAAGCATTTCACACATATTATCCAGATACCGACTGTTAGCACTTGGTGGTCTATAGTAGCTTCCCACAATAATGTGCTTTAGGTGAGGCAGATGAACCTGTAGCCATATGACTTCAACAGTATTTATTGACATTAGATCGTCTCTAAGCTTTACAGGAATATGGTTCTGAATATAGACCGCAACACCGCCCCATTAGCATGTCTGTCTTTTCAATAGATGTTATATTATGAAATGTACTGCTCCCACTGTATCGTCAAAGGTATTATCTAAGTTTCAGAAATAGTCAGAATATGAATGTCATCTGTTACAAGCAAGTTATTGACTTCATGGACCTTGTTTCTCTGGCTACATGTGTTAATATGGGCTACTATCAGCACTTTACTGGGTTGCTTGATTGTTTTTAATGCTTTACTGGGAAGAAGTATCCTTGCTCATGTTATTTATATTAGAGCTGATAGTGCAGGGTGAGCTGCACAAAGTGGTCTTCCTACTAGGGCACACCGCCTCAGTGTAACTCTGGTTCATAGACTCATGATTACTGCAGACAGTAGCTGTAGGATCAACAGAGGTATTCATGGCAGTTAGGAGGACATAAATTAAGTTACTTACATTTTGTCTGCCAACGCCCCTAAGATTATGTACATTTGATGCAGCATTATGACGACTCATTGTCACAATGATAGGGATTAACTGAGCTGGTCTTGGGTCTTTGAAAAGTCATTGTTTCAACGCAGCCTTGAAATGTGTGGACAGAGTCCAGGAGCCAAAATGATTTGGATGGACTCCATCATTCCTGTAGAGTATATTCTGTTTCCAGAAGGTGTCAAAGTTA
The DNA here is from genome assembly GCF_013265735.2 of Oncorhynchus mykiss. Taxonomy (NCBI): domain Eukaryota; kingdom Metazoa; phylum Chordata; class Actinopteri; order Salmoniformes; family Salmonidae; genus Oncorhynchus; species Oncorhynchus mykiss. The sequence continues at coordinate 58,653,980 of NC_048579.1, read as the reverse complement.
TTAGAAGATAGCCCTATTTGGTAAAATACCAAGTCCATATTATGGTAAGAACAGCTCAAATAAGCAAAGAGAAACGACAGTCCATCATTACTTTAAAACATGAAGATCAGTCAAAGAGGAACATTTCAATAACTTTGAAAGTTTCTTCAAGTGCAGTTGCAAAAACCATCAAGGCAATGATGAAACTGGCTCTCATGAGGACCGCCACAGGAAAGGAAGACCCAGAGAGAGTTACCTCTGCTGCACAGGATAAGTTCATTAGAGTTACCAGTTGAAATAAATGCTTCACAGAGTTCAAGTAAAAAACATATCTCAACATCGACTGCGTGAATCAGGCCTTCATGGTCGGATTACTACAAAAAAAAGCTACTAAAGGACACCAATAAGAAGAGACTTGATTGGGCCAAGAAACACAAGCAATTGTCCTTTAGACCGGTGGAAATATGTCCATTGGTCCAAATTTCAAATTTCAAAAAAGTCTAAATTTGAGATTTGTGGTTCCAACCTCCATGTCTTTGTGAGACGCAGAGTAGGTGAATGGATTATCTCCGCATGCGTGGTTCCCACTGTGAAGCATGGACAAGGTGGTGTGATGGTGCTTTGCTGGTGACACCTTCTGTGATTTATTTAGAATTCAAGGCACACTTAACCAGCATGGCTACCACCGCATTCTGCAGCAATACGCCATCCCATCTGGTTTGCGCTAAGTGGGACTATCATTTGTTTTTCAACAGGACAATGACCCACCACACCTCCAGGCTGTGTAAGGTCTATTTGACCAAGAAGGAGAGTGTGGGAGTGCTGCATCAGATGACTTGGCCTCCATAATCACCCGACCTCAACCCAATTGAGATGGTTTGGGATGAGTTGGACTACAGAGTGAAGGAAAAGCAGCCAACAAGTTCTCAGCATATGTGGGAACTCCTTCAAGACTGTTGGAAAAGCATTCCAGGTGAAGCTGGTTGAGAGAATGCCAAGAGTGTGCAAAACTGTCATCAAGGCAAAGGGTGGTTACTTCGAAGAATCTAAATGTTTTATTTTTAACAGTTTGTTGGTTTCTACATGATTCCATATGTGTTATTTCACAGTGTTGATGTCTTCCTTGTTTTTCCAACAGTCATGTCAAACATAGTAAAAATGAAGAAAACCATTGAATGAGTAGGTGTGTCCACACTTTTGACTGGTACTGTATATCTTTTTAACAAATATTTCAAGTGCTGCTACTTCAAGATATAGTGTAGAGTTATAGTCTTCTCTACCTCCAACCCCCTGGGGAACTTGTGAAAGTACTGCTCTATTCTGGGAAAAGCAGAACCACGCAGTCCTGTCCATGCAAATCTCAGTTTCACTCCCAGAGCTACCATTCTAGTTTCAGTTTCAAAGCCTGGACTGGGCCAGATGTGAGTTGGTGGACTAGTTTTACCGTAACCTCTATGGTGGACTAAAGGAGGGTGACTTTCTTACAATTAATAAACCACCATGTAATAGATAACATAAGATGCGTATTACTAAAGACAGCCATTGACAGTTACTGATGTGTCTAATGTCTGAGCTCCACATCTTTTTACTTTCATACAGGAGGTCGTGGGGGCTGAAATGTTTAGATTTGTAATGAGCAAATCTGAAGAGATAGCCTTTTGGCTTCTGTTACTCAGTGTGTTTACTTTTGTAGGTACACTTAGGTGTCATGCCTGTATAGCAATAATCATCTGTAATTTAATCAGGATACTGATGATGATTTTTCTCCTCTTAGCCCCTGCAGTACATCCCATCTGTAGCACTGTGCAGTCTGACTGAGGGAGGTTTATGTACGGCTCTATATCACTGTGTGAACACATTGGGATTGTAGAAACTGTACAAACAATAAACTTGATGTTGGGATCTGTGAAGAGAGAGAGCAGCAGTTACATTTTAGTAATTTAGTAAACCCTCTTCAACAGAGTAATTTACAGTAATGAGTGCATACAATTTTCATACTGGTTCCCCATGGGAACCAAACACACAACCATTGCATTGCAAGCGCCATGCTCTACCAACTGAGCTACACAGGACCAGTTAGCTTCTTTCTACATAGACAATCCTGGAACCAGAGGGTGGCTATTTAGGGTTCAGGTGATATTTAGACTTGAGGCTCTTTGTACTCTGGTTTATGGAGTTTATTACTATGTTATAACATCAATTCATATGGTTGAAATCTTGCTTGAAATGCACTATTCAGCAGGGGGCCATGACTGGGGTATTTACTCTGAAATAGTGTGAGACATTATTACACACATAATTATGCAGTCCATAGAATGCCATGTTTGCATTGGAAATAATCCAGATTTTTCAAAGCAGATGTGGAATAATAAATTATCAAATGGGTCAAAATTGTACGAACTAGAGTAAAATGTTCAAGGGGGTTAATGCTTTCTATAGATAATATAATTCCGAGACATGTTTAAGTATTTATGGGTTACCACTTCAGGAATGCTTTGGTCACAGTATATGAGTTGACCGAGGAACAACGAACACCATCAATGAGTGCTGAGAACAGAATTAGTTTCAACGGATATCTCACCTTGCTATATAACATTTGAGTATGCAAAAAGTAGGTGGCTTTACGTCCAGATTTCTAGTGGCTACTTACTGCGGGGCTCCAGACAATCTGTTCAGGATAAAATAGGATTTGGTCTCAGTCTCCCCCCAGTGGTTAGAGCTGGTAACAACAGAAACCTCAGCGTTTCGGTGAACCTAGATAGAGGTTAAACCTTTTTATGGCTGCAGGGGCAGTATTGAGTAGCTTGGATGAAACGGTGCCCATTGTAAAAGGCCAGCTCCTCAGTCTCAGTTGCTAATATTTGCATATTATTATTATTAGAAAACACTCTGAAGTTTCTAAAACTGTTTTGAATTATGTCTGTGAGTATAACAGAACTCATATAGCAGGCAAAAACCTGAGAAATTCCACTTCCTGTTTTTTTTCTGAGGTGGCAGATTTTCAACCAAGCTCTCATTGAAATTACAGCAAAATATGGATGAGTTTTCACTTCCTACGCCTTCCACTAGATGACAACAGTCAATAGAACTTTGTCTGATGACTCTAATGTGAAGGGGGGTCAAATGACACAGGAAATAGTCACCACTGACACGAGTTGACCATGCATTCAACAAGCGCGTTCACAGGGGAAGGACTTGCGTTCCACCGGTCATCTGCAGTCATTCTAATTCTCCAGTTGGAACATTATTCAAGATATATGTAAACAACATTCTAAAGATTGATTCAGTACATCGTTTGACATGTTTCTACTGACTGTTACGGAACTTTTGGACATTTTGTCATGTTATAGTGGACGCGCTTTGTGACTTTGGAATTGTTTGCCAAACGCGCTAACCAAAGTAGCTAATTGGACATAAATAACGGACATTTTCGAACAAATCAAGCATTTATTGTGGACCTGGGATTCCTAGGACTGCATTCTGATGAAGTTCAGCAAAGGTAAGGAACCATTTGTCATGTATTTTCTGGTTTCTGTTGACTCCAACATGGCGGCTAATTTGGCTTCTGTTCTGAGCGCCGTCTCAGATTATTGCATGTGTTGCTTTTTCCGTAAACTTTTTTTGAAATCTGACACAGCGGTTGCATTAAGGAGAGGTATATCTAAAGTTCCATGTGTATAACTTGTATTATCATCTCCATTTATGAGTATTTCTGTTGAAACGATGTGGCTATGCAAAATCACTTGATGTTTTTGGAACTAGTGAATCTAAAAAGCCAATGTAAACTAAGATTTTTTTTATATAAATATGAAATATGAACAAGACATGCATGTATTGTGTAACATGAAGTCCTATGAGTGTCATCTGATGAAGATAATTCAAGGTTAGGGATTAATTTGATCTTTATTTCTGCTTTATGTGAATGCTATATTTCGCTGGAAAATGGCTGTGCTTATTGTGGTTTGGTAGAGACCTAACATAATCGTTTGCTTTCGCTGAAAAGCCTATTTGAAATCTGACACTTTGGTGGGATTAACAACAAGATTACCTTTAAAATGATAGAAGACACATGTATGTTTTAGGAACTATAATTATGAGATTTCTGTGGTTTGAATTTGGCGCCCTCTATTTTCACTGGTAGTTGTCATATCGATCCCGGTATTGGGATTGCAGCCATAACAAGTTAAATTTACTGCAATAAGTTAATATCAACATGAAAAGTATAAACATCAGAAAGTGAAACATGAGAAAGTTTCCTGTCGTAGCACTGATGGAATTTATTCTTCATTCCAACGACACTGCTCTGGGGTCTTGACTTTCCAACGACACTGCTCTGGGGTCTTGATTTTCCAACGACACTGCTCTGGGGTCTTGACTTTCCAACGACATTGCTCTGGGGTCTTGACTTTCCAACGACACTGCTCTGGGGTCTTGACTTTCCAACGACACTGCTCTGGGGTCTTGACTTTCCAACGACAATGCTCTGGGGTCTTGACTTTCCACCCACACTGCTCTGGGGTCTTGACTTTCCAACGACACTGCTCTGGGGTCTTGATTTTCCAACGACACTGCTCTGGGGTCTTGACTTTCCAACGACACTGCTCTGGGGTCTTGACTTTCCAACGACACTGCTCTGGGGTCTTGACTTTCCAACGACACTGCTCTAGAATCTTGATTTTCCACTGTCCACAGAGTTTGTAAAGTTCTGGTCTTAAATAAAACAGACAGAATTCCCAGCTCACAATTGATCAGGTTCCAATTTATTTCCGAGAGCTCCCAAGTTTTCACAAATCCATTCCTTCTTGTATCATCCTAAACTACGCACACAAATACACACCAACAAGGATTTTCTCACGAGTCTAACCACAGTTTATAACCCCTCAACTGACCGTTCCAGGCTCCCCCAGACACCATAACTCTGGAGGAGCCCTCCCTGTCCTCTCTTATCTCCACATACATTCCTTTCTTCCTAGGTACATGCCATATAACCCCTTCCTAATGGACAAACATTATTTAATACTACAAGAAAGACAGGGTAGAATTCTTGCCAGTTATAGTGCAGTATACCTTATTTAGTCATTATTGAGAAAAATCCCATAACACCCAGATGAATTAGGAACATAACAGGTAGAGAGAGATTGCAAAATTAGAATCAATCTGCAATCCAATTCACATTAGCTAAATTACAAATGTATTAATAACAGAAACTGAAATGCAATGGTTACCTGATGGCTTCCTCACACTGCCAATAGCTGGCTTTCAAGCACTTTATCCTTGTGTGGCACTGCTCTGCAGTTCTGTAATTAGTACGGATGTTGAGCTTTTCTGAAATCTCTGAGTATATGTGGCTGTTGTGCAGGCAGCGCTTCAGGTTCTGCTGCACAGTGTCGTCTCCCCAGAGCTCCAGGAGGATCACCATCTTGCCGTCCACACAGGGGATCTTCTTCCTGTTCTCTGGCACGCCCACCATAGCCCCTGGATGGATCAGAGTCTGCCAAATCCCAAACCATCCACTCACCCTTATAGAGTCCTGCTCACAGATATCAAAGAATGAGTCAGATATTCTAGGTTGAGTTTCTTCCCCGTCCTTACATACCCATACAGGGGTCTTCAAGTTGATGTTATTATATTTTACTAGTGAAAGTAAAAAAATAAATAAAGATAAAACACCAGGTTAAACAAACAAAGGTGTTATTTTAAATTGTGACCTAAATTTCGAATCACACATTAGGAATGTGACCAAAATAGCTTTTTACCACCTGAAGAACATTTCCAAGGTGCGGCCTTTTCTCTCTTATGCTGATACAGAGAATCTCATCCATGCTTTTATTACAAGCATGCTTGACTATTGTAATGCTCTCCCGTGTGGAATACCCAAGAAATCCATAGGTCAACTGCAGCATGCTGAATGCATACAGAATGCTTCAGCACAGGTACTGACCAAGACCAGACGGAGAGCACACACTACACCGGTTTTAAAGTCTCTGCACTGGTTCCCTGTGAGTTTTAGAATACGTGTTAAGATTGTTTCTTAAATCAATCCATTATTGTGCACCCCAATACATGACAAACATGCTTTTAAGTTATGTACTCAGTAGGTCCCTCAGATCCTCGGGCGCTGGCTTTTTAACTATCCCAAAGCCTAGGACCAAGAGGCATGGAGAGGCAGCCTTAAGATATTATGCCCACAACCTCTGGAATAGACTTCCAGAGAACGTGAAGGGGGACGAAACTGTGGACATATTTAAAAGAGGTCTTAAAAATATATTTTTAGCTTTGCTTTTCCTTATGGTGCTTTTTAGTTCTTTAGTGTCTATCATTCTTGTGTTTTTTATCTTATGTTTGCTGTGTAGTAAATATTTCAGCTTTTATTTTCATTGTTTTTTGTTTGTTTTTTCCTGTGAAGAACATTGTGTTGCATTCCATGTCTGAAATGTTCTGTATAAATACAACTTTATTTGATTTGATTGTATTATACTTCTACTGCAGGACTATCACTCCCTATTGTATTATGCTAGTACTTCAGCACTTTCAGTCCATATTGTATTATGCTAGTACTTCAGCACTTTCAGTCCATATTGTATTTTACTAGTACTTCAGTACTATCAGTCCCTATTGTATTTTACTAGCACTTCAGTACTATCACTCCCTATTGTATTATGCTAGTACTTCAGCACTTTCAGTCCATATTGTATTTTACTAGTACTTCAGTACTATCAGTCCCTATTGTATTTTACTAGCACTTCAGTACTATCAATCCCTATTGTATTATGCTAGTACTTCAGCACTATGAATCCCTATTGTATTTTACTAGTACTTCAGTACTATCAGTCCCTATTGTATTATACTAGTACTTCAGAACTATAAGGGTGGTACTGAGAGTGCTCTGTGTGTGAAGGTGCTCACTCTTGTGTGAAGGAGGTTTTCTTCACCAGAATTAATCACTGTGTTGGACTTTTGAAAGCGGTGCAAAATTGGTCCTGAAAAGTAAGTAAATTGTTATCCTCTTCACCAGAGTTAGTCAATTGTTATCATCTTCTCCAGAAGAAAGACTTTTAGGCTATATATTTTTAGAGATATATGTAGACACATTGGTAGATTTTTAGAGGGTGGTGTCACTGAAGTTAGAGAATTGTTCACATATCAGCAAGTGTATTTATCAATAAAACCATATCTATTGTAATTATAAAAATAGCACATTTTGATATACAGTAGTGCGTCAGCTTATTGTTCTGTCAAGATGTAGAAACGACTATTTATATAATATAAGAAACACTTTGTATTGTATTCATGGTAGATGTTAACACTGACATACTTTAAAGGTGAACCTCATCTATAGTTTCGAGTAGTATTTTGAGGTCATTGTGGCTTGTGTCTCAGAGTAGATTTGACAAAATTGATATGGAGATTTACACTGTGAATATTAAACCTGATTCTTAAATCTGAATATGTGATATCTGTTTACTGCATGTCTTTGTAGATTCAGGGATTTCCCCGACACATTAAGCCTAGTCCTGGACTAAAAAGCAACCTCAATATGTAATCTCCATTGAAACAGATTTTTAGTCTCGGACAAGGCTTCATCTGTGTCTGGTAAACCCACTTTTAGTGTTTTGTTGCTCTTGCAGCTGTAGAACCTTTTGAGGATCTCAGGACCCATGCCAAGTCTTTTTAGTTTCCTGAGGGGGAATAGGCTTTGTCGTGCCCTCTTCACGACTCTCTTGGTGTGTTTGGACCATTCTAGTTTATTGTTGATGTGGACACCAAGGAACTTGAAGCTCTCAACCTGATCCACTACAGCACCGTCGATGAGAATGGGGACGTACTCTGTGCTCCTTTTCCTGTAGTCCACAATCATCTCCTTAGTCTTGGATACGTTAAGGGATAGGTTGTTATTCTGGCACCACCTGGCCAGGCCTCTGACCTTCTCCCTATAGGCTGTCTCATCGTTGTCGGTGATCAGGCCTACCACTGTTGTGTCGTCAGAAAACTTAATAATGGTGTTAGAGTCGTGCCTGGCCATGCTGTCATGGGTGAACAGGGAGTACAGGAGGGGACTGAGCACGCACCCCTGGGGAGCTCCAGTGTTGAGGATCAGCGTGGCAGATGTGTTGCTACAATAAATTGTTAATTAATTTGTCAACTTAGCATATTCACTGAAACTGTAATGGGATTATATATTTATTGCTGTTATCCGGGTAACTTTCTGTCAAATATATTACCTTGGAGTAAGATGGCAAATACCCAGATGACGATGGTGAAACAAGTCATGGTTGTTGTGGGTTCTGTTGTCATGAAGGACAGCTCTCAGTCATGAAGTGTTAAACTCAAAGGGATATGACCACTCCCAGAGCACTGAAGCATGTCCTGTCTATGCAAACAGACTTTCTTGATCCCCCAGGGAAACTGTAGTTGAAGAGATCTGTGTGATTAGCAGCAATTAATTAAGGTTGAGGTTCATCATGGTCATGGTCTTCATTGGTAAACAAGCCTCATCTGGGCTCAATGAAAGACTGGGAAGGTGCTGAAGGGTTGGCAGGAGATACATTTTAATTTTATTCTGAAATTATGTGAGACATTACTATTGCATATAGATGGAGTCCATTCAACTTATTGTGTGACGTTACAAAAAAGTTTGTTGGCCATAGCAGCAGGGAAGTAATATTTATGTAGTCTGGACCTGTGAGTGTTATCAGTTCAGGAATGCTTTAGCATGAGGGTGAGTTGAGTTGACATAATGTCAGCATCACTGATATATTTATCTCAGTGTATTTTAGTACAGTCAGTGTTCCATGTCTCTGTCTCTTCCTCCTCAGCACCTGCAGTAGATCCCAGCTGTATCAGTACAATCAGTGTGCAGTCTGACTGAGGGAGGTTTTTGTACGGCTCTGTATCACTGTGTGAACACATGTTTACTATTGGGGATGTGTAAACTCTGACAGTAGTAATCCCCTGCATCTTCAGCCTGGACTCCACTGATGGTCAGAGTGAAGTCACTACCAGATCCACTGCCACTGAATCTAGATGGAGTCCCAGATTGAACGGTGCTTGTATAGTAAATGAGGAGTTTAGGAGCTCCTCCAGGTTTATGTTGGTACCAGTCTAGATATTTATTTCCATGCACATTACTGCTGGCTTTACAGTTCAGAGAGACTGACTGTCCTGGGAGAACAGCTTTCACAGCAGGAGTCTGAGTCAAAGTGTACTGTCCTCTGGATTCTGAAAAATATAATAAAAACACAATTATTAAAAACATAATAAATAGATCTGAATATACATAACGCCATATATATGATTCTTTCATATAGCTTGAATGATATTTTCAATAATATGAAGAACAAAAAAATTGTAACCTTGAAAGCAGAGGGAAAGTGTCCAGATGAAGATGGTTATAAAAGTCATGGTTGTTGTGGGTTCTGTTGTCATGAACAACTCTCAGTCGTGAAGTGTTAAACTCACAGGGATATAAACACTCCCAAGAGCACTGAAGCATGCGCTGCCAATGCAAAGTGTCCTCTATGCAAACAGATCAGCTTGATGCTGGGATCTGTGAAGAGAGAGGGCAGCAGATACATTTGAGTCATTTAGCAGACACTCTTCTCCAGAGCAATTTACAGTATTGAGTGCGTACATTTCCCATACTGGTTCCCCATGGGAACCAAACCCACAACCATTGCATTGCAAGCGCCATGCACTACCAACTGAGCTACACAGGACCAGTTAGCTTCTTTCTACATAGACAATCCTGGAACCAGAGGGTGGCTATTTAAGGTGTAGGCGATGTTTAGACTTGAGGGTCTTTGTACTCTGGTTTATAGAGTTTATTACTATGTTATAACATCAGTAAATATGGTTGAAATCTTGCTTGAAATGCACTATTCAACAGGGGGACATGACTGGTGTATCTTTTCTGAAATGATGTGAGACATTATTATCACACACATAATTATGCAGCCCATTCATTATATTGCACATTATTGCGTATAATGCTATGTTTGCATTGGATTTTTCAAAGCAGATGTGGAATAATAAATTATGAAATGGGTGAATGTTGTAGGATCTAGGGGAAAATGATCAAGGTGGTTATGATTTTCTATAGATAATATAATTCCTAGACATTTTTAAATGTCAGAATCGTGTGTATAGGTGGCAGGGAAGTCAGGCACAGGAGAATCAAACTGAATGTAATGGAGTTATTTAATAACAATAAACGAAACATAACTCCAACACTAAATGTAACAAATAAAACAAAGTGGGTACGAGGACCCGTCGCGCACCAATACAAACCAACACAACACTGAAATAACAAACAATCTCTGACAAAGACATGAGGGGAAACAGAGGGTTAAATACACAACAGGTAATGAATGGGATTGAAACCAGGTGTGTAGGAAGACAAGACAAAACCTATGGAAAATGAAAAATGGATCAATGATGGCTGGAAGACCGGTGACGTCGACCGCCGAGCACCGCCCGAACAAGGAGAGCCGCCGTGACATGCTGACCGAGACCCCCAGACGTTCCATGAACGCCTTCCAGACCCTTGATGTGAACTGGGGACCCCAATCAGACACTATATCCTCAGGCACCCCATAGTGCCGGAAAACTTGTGTAAACAGGACCTCTGCAGTTTGTAAGCCGTAGGGAGACCGGGCAAAGGGAGGAGACGACAGGACTTAGAAAAACGATCCACTAAGACCAGGATCGTGGTGTTACCCTGTGAAGGTGGAAGATCAGTTAAAAGAATCCACCGACAGGTGGATTAATTGTCAGATTCAACAGAAGATCTCTTTGTTTCTTGGGACCTAGAACAAGCATCTCTGTTTTGTCCGAGTTTAAAAGTAGAACGTTTGCAGCCATCCACTTTCTTATGTCTGAAACACAGGCTTCTAGCGAGTGCAATTTTGGGGCTTCACCATGTTTCATTAAAAGGTACAGCTGTGTGTCATCCGCATAGCAGTGAAAGTTAACATTATGTTTTCGAATGACATCCCCAAGAGGTAAAATATATAGTGAAAACAATAGTGGTCCTAAAACGGAACCTTGAGGAACACCGAAATGTACAGTTGATTTGTAAGAGGACAATAAAATCACAGAGACAAACTGATATCTTTCCGACAGATAAGATCTAAACCAGGCTAGAACTTGTCCGTGTAGACAAATTTGGGTTTCCAATCTCTCCAAAAGAATGTGGTGATCGATGGTATCAAAAGCAGCACTAACGTCTAGGAGCACGTGGACAGATGCAGAGCCTTGGTCTGATGCCATTAAAAGGTAATTTACCACCTTCACAAGTGCAGTCTCAGTGCTATGATGGGGTCTAAAACCAGACTGAAGCATTTCGTATACATTGTTTGTCTTCAGGAAGGCAGTGAGTTGCTGCGCAACAGCTTTTACATTTTTTTTGAGAGGAATGGAAGATTTGATATAGGCTGATAGTTTTTTATATTTTCTGGGTCAAGGTTTGGCTTTTTCAAGAGAGGCTTTATTACTGCCACTTTTAGTGAGTTTGGTACACATCCGGTGGATAGAGAGCCGTTTATTATGTTCAACATAGGAGGGCCAAGCACAGGAAGCAGCTCTTTCAGTAGTTTAGTTGGAATAGGGTCCAGTATGCAGCTTGAAGGTTTAAAGGCCATGATTATTTTCATAATTGTGTCAAGAGATATAGTACTAAAACACTTGAGTGTCTCTCTTGATCCTAGGTCCTGACAGAGTTGTGCAGACTCAGGACAACTGAGCTTTGGAGGAATACGCAGATTTAAAGAGGAGTCCATAATTTGCTATCTAATGTTCATGATCTTTTCCTCAAAGAAGTTCATGAATTTATTACTGCTGAATTGGAAGCCATCCTCTTGGGAAATGCTGCTTTTTAGTTAGCTTTGCGACAGTATCAAATAGACATTTCGGATTGTTCTTATTTTCCTCAATTAAGTTGAAAAAATAGGATGATCGAGCAGCAGTGAGGGCTCTTCAATACTGCACTGTACTGTCTTTCCAAGCTAGTTGGAAGACTTCCAGTTTAGTGTGGCCCCATTTCCGTTCCAATTTTCTGGAAGCTTGCTTCAGAGCTCGGGTATTTTCTGTATACCAGGGAGTTAGTTTCTCACGGAAAATGTTTTTAGTTTTTAGAGGTGCAACTGCATCTAGGGTATTGCGCAGGGTTAAATTGAGTTCCTCCATTAGGTGGTTAACTGATTTTTGTCCTCTGACGTCCTTGGGTAGGCAGAGGCAGTCTGGAAGGGCATCAAGGAATCTTTGTGTTGTCTCAGAATTTATAGCACAACTTTTGATGCTCCTTGGTTGGGGTCTGAGCAGAGGGCTGAATGTAACCCAGCTACCGACGGAAGTCCTCTCATAGACTACAGCGGTAATTGTCGATCAGGCCAGCCAGGGTCCTAAACTCCAGAGCAAACTCCTGTGCGCTCCTCGTCTCCTGCCGCAGATGGTAGAGGCGCTCACCCACCGCTCTGCCTTCGGGTGGGTGGTCGAATACTGTCCTGAAATGGCGGGTGAACTCCTCAAAATGATCAAACGCCGCATCGTCTTCTCCACACACAGCGCTGGCCCACTCCAGGGCTTTCCCGTGAGGCGCGAGACGAGGGCGTAACTCTTTTCACGGTCCGATGGAGCTGGGTGGACCGTGGCCAGTGTCGTGTCTTCGGCTATGCCGGATTATGTGATATGACTTGCTATTCTACAAAATAATTTCTCCGTAATTAATATCACCTGATTGAGCTAATCATGGAAATGTAATTAACTAGAGAGTCGGGCACCACAAAATACATTTTATAGAGCTGTTATCTTCCGAATAAACTTTTAAAGACCTAGTAATATTTTACATCCGTAGAAGTCAACATTAATCTTCATTTTACTTTAGTCTCATCTGAAAGTTGTAAATTCTTGGTTATCTGCAAGAACCCTGGCTAACAATTTGAATCAGCAATACAAAATTGGGTTTAATAATCTATTTACTAAATACCTAACTAATCACACATACACATAATTAAATCATAACTTGATTACAAATTGCGTCATAAAGGAAAACATCCCTAGCGGGCGGAACAGATATGACAGCTTGTTACACAAAGGAAAAGGGGCTGGGTTGAGTGAAAGAGCGGGAACAAAGGTGAAGCTGTGCTATCGTAAATACAGTATCTTATGCATTTTAAATTACCGCCCACTTGGAAAAGGAAAATGCAATAAATATTTACTCTGAGCTGTGCTTCAGTAGGTTGGTGGTAGATGGAAGGCCGTGTTGCCAAACCGAGTCCTCTGTCCTTTGAAGAATGTCTCTGGTTGTCAATTGGATACGTTGTAGTAACATTGTTGTGTGATAGACGGGATACTCTGTCTGTTCCTTCCTAACCTGCGTTTGCAGCTGCGGTCGCTAACTCAACAGCTAGGAGGTATCACTTCTGTAGTGAATAAGAGTTCAAGGTTCATACTATTCGCAACCAAAGCTCATGCTGATGTTGGCTTCGTTCTGAACCATTCTGACATAGGACCGTCGCCCTCATATCCTCGGAACAGGAAGTTCTGTTGTCGTCAAGGCTTTATATAGGAAGGGAGAAGAGGGCGTGTTTGAAAAGTTTTATAGCCTATGTCCCTTCACAGAGGCGGGCCACTGAGTGTGCAGCCCTAACTTGTAAAAACCCACATCTCACATTTTAGAAGCTAAAATCACATTTCATCCCGTCACAAATAATTTAATATTCAAACATTTAAATTGAACAACAATTCCATGTGAATCCGATAACTCTGATGTGTAGACTTTCCACTGTAGAGTTTGTCGTCTTAACATTGATGAGAATGTCTCAGATGACAACCGAACTGACATCATATTCATTAAGTACCACCGCATATGTTCAATTGTTCGGATTACCAGAATATAGTTCATTTCCCCCCACATTCTGATGTTCCCAGAATCCCTATGTTAACCAAGTTTAAAAAAAAATGTAGCCTCAGTAGGTTAGAGAGAGGAAAAAGGGGGGAAGAGGTATTTATTACTGTCATAAACCTATCCCCCAGGCCAACGTCATGACACCAGATACAAGCTTAGTTTGAGGAGAAAACCCTGGCAGCCGGCATTATCTCCGCCGTACCCCTTAGGCAGGGATAAATGGATCCTGCTGTGTTCAGGCGGGGAAAGGGTGCTCAGGGGAGACCCCGGATGTGCTGGTGGAGGCGCTGGAAAAACTCCCTGTCTCTCCCAGTGGTCCATATTCTGGACAACGCGATCCATGGCGGCGCTCAGATTGTCAATCATCTCCGTATGTTCCATGATGCGCTCCTCCACCTCGGGGTACCTTCTCCTGGTGACTTCATTTTTTGGTCAGAGATTCTGTCAGAGTCGTGTGTATAGGTGGCAGGGAAGTCAGGCACAGGAGAATCAAACTGAATGTAACGGAGTTATTTAATAACAATAAACGAAACATAACTCCAACACTAAATGTAACAAATAAAACAAAGTGGGTACGAGGACCAGTCGCGCACCAATACAAACCAACACAACACTGAAATAACAAACAATCTCTGACAAAGACATGAGGGGAAACAGAGGGTTAAATACACAACAGGTAATGAATGGGATTGAAACCAGGTGTGTAGGAAGACAAGACCAAACAAATGGAAAATGAAAAATGGATCAATGATGGCTAGAAGACCGGTGACGTCGACCGCCAAGCACCGCCCGAACAAGGAGAGGCTTCGACTTCGGCGGAAGTCGTGACAATAAGAATGTATGTGCCGCCACTGATTGGTTGACACTTCAGGAATGCTTTGGTGACAGTATATGGGTTACCGCTTCAGGAAAGCTTTGGTGACAATATATGGGTTACCACTTCAGGAATGCTTTGGTGACAGTATATGGCTTACCACGTCAGGAATGCTTTGGTGACAGTATATGGGTTACCACTTCAGGAATGCTTTGGTGACAGTATATGGCTTACCACGTCAGGAATGCTTTGGCGACAGTATATGGGTTACCGCTTCAGGAAAGCTTTGGTGACAATATATGGGTTACCACTTCAGGAATGCTTTGGTGACAGTATATGGCTTACCACACCAGGAATGCTTTGGTGACAGTATATGGCTTACCACATCAGGAATGCTTTGGGGACAGTATATGGGTTACCACTTCAGGAATGCTTTGGTGACAGTATATGAGTTGACAGATTTGAATGCACTGATATATTTAGCTCAGTGTATTTTAGTTCAGTCAGTGTTCCAGGTAACTGTCTCTTCCTCACCACATGCTGTCATACCCAACTAGTGCAGGTACTGTGTAATCTGAGGGAGAATTCTATACGTCTCTATAGCACTGTGTGAACACATGTTCATCATTGTGAAGGTGTAAACTCTTACAGTAGTAATCTCCTGCATTTTCAGTCTGGACTCCACTGATGGTCAGAGTGAAGTCACTCCCAGATCCACTGCCACTGAATATAGAGGGGGTCTCAGAGTTAGGGGTACTAATGAAATATGTAAGGAGTTTAGGAGTTTCTCCATTTCTGTTGATACCAGGCCAACCTCTGTCTTTGTCTGTAAATGTTTACAGCACTGCTGGTCTTACAGCTGAGACTGACTGAGTAACCCACCGAAACAGTTTTCACTGCAGGAGACACAGTTATCTTGACTCTGAAACAGAGATGTATAATCATTAGCATTCAATTGTTTATTCATTTGTCCAGTACTGTATAAAATAATACATTTATTTTCTCAGGGTAATTTTCTGTAAACGATATAACATTGAAAGCAGAGGGCAAGTGTCTAGATAAAGATGGTGATAAAAGTCATGGTTGTTGTGGTTTCTGTTGTCATGAAGGACAGCTATCAGTCATGAAGTGTTAAACTCACAGGGCTATAAACACGCCCAGCACTGAAGCATGTGCTGCCAATGCAAAGTGTCCTCTCTATGCAAACATACCTTCATGATCCCAGAGGGACACTGGGTGCGTCTACACAGACAGACCAAAACTGATCTTTTTCCCATTAATTTGTCTCTTGACCAATCACATCAGATCTTTTGACAGAGCTGATTGAATTGGTCAGACGACCAACTAGTGAAAAAAAGATCTGAATTGGGCTGTGCAGACCAGTTGGCTGGAGTGTTTATGGACATATTCAATCTCTCCCTTTCCCAGTCTGCTGTCCCCACTTGCTTGAAGATGGCCACCATTGTTCCTGTAACCAAGAAAGCAAAGGTAACTGAACTAAATGACTATTGCCCCAATAGATCCATAGACGATGCAATCACCATCGCACTGCACACTGCCCTATCCCATCTGGACAAGAGGAATACCTATGTAAGAATGCTGTTCATTGACTATAGCTCAGCCTTCAACACCATAGTACTCAACATTCAGAACATGATTCAGAACATGATGCTGATCTTTGTCCCCATGTGCAGTTGCAAACTGTAGTCTGGCTTTTTTATGGCGGTTTTGGAGCAGTGGCTTCTTTCTTGCTGAGCGGCCTTTCAGGTTATGACGATATAGGACTCGTTTTACTGTGGATATAGAGACTTTTGTACCTGTTTCCTCCAGCATCTTCACAAGGTATTTTGCTGTTGTTCTGGGATTGATTTGAACTTTTCGACCCAAAGTACGTTTATCTCTAGGAGACAGAAAGTGTCTCCTTCCTGAGCGGGATGATAGCTGCGTGGTGCCATGGTGTTTATACTTGCGCACTATTGTTTGTACAGATGGACGTGGTACCTTCAGGCATTTGGAGATTGCTCCCAAGGATGAACCAGACTTGTGGAGGTCTACAATTTATTTTCTGAGATCTTGAGCTGATTTCTTTTGATTTTCCCATGATGTCAAGTAAAGAGGCACTGAGTTTGAAGGTAGGCCTTGAAATACATCCACAGGTACACCTCCAAGCAGAGGGCCAGTGTCCAGATGAAGGTGGTGATAAAAGTCATGGTTGTTGTGGGTTGTCATGAAGAACAGCTCTCAGTCATGAAGTGTTCAACTGACAGGGCTATAAACACTCGTATAGCACCTGGTCAGATGCATTAGCAAATGAGTGCTTCAACTCTATTTCAGTGTCAATGTAGGCTCCCATCATTAGAATATATTTTGTCCTGCATGAGCTTGCTTTAATAATAACAGTAATTAGGTGGGTGCTTATATTTGTCCTATTTCAAACACATGTATTATACACTCCACTACTGTGGTTAAGGCCAGCATCTGGCATTATTAAAAACGACCCTGGAGCAATTAGGGCTAAGTGCTTAATTGCCACATTGACAGATGTTTCACTGTGTCGGCCTGGGGATTTGAACTAACTACCTTTTGGTTACTAGGCCAATGCTCTATCCGCTAGCTACTTGCCACCCCTATAATATCATTAAACAGTAACTGTTTACTCAGATCAGGAATGTATGGTACCTTTTATGTTACACCGCCATTGTATTGTTATTCTGATGATGATCAGCTATAATGAACTGTCTGTTCACTCATGCTCGGTCTCTGATGTAAGTTCCTCTAATCAGTTAGTGAACACTTCTCTAAACTAAAGCTGGTAGGATTCCTCTGGTAGTGTTGTCTGTCCTCTGTGACTTTACCACCACTGTTAAATGTGAGATCAACATGTTTAATAAAGGAATATACAACATGGATCACTATCACTACTGCTGCTGCTGTTGTCTTTCATATGGACAATATGGAGGAATACTAGCAACACTTATCTAATGCTGGACTGTACCTACAGACTAGGAGAACACCTGATACACAGAGGAAGGAAAAAAGACTCATATCTGGATTTAAGATCAAATTCATTTGTATTATCTAGAAACAGCTAATATGAAGTGTTTGTTCTACCTGGAAGATGTTAAAGTGTATTAGTATTATGATTATGTATGAGTGATCTTCACTGTAACATCTGCAGCAACACAACACAGAGAGGTTTTTGTACCAGTAGTAATAGGGAATGTATCACTGTGGTGGACTTTTGGAAGCGGCACCAGACTAGATGTTGGAAGTAAGTATACAACTAAATTAACTGTTTTGTTCACCTTTTGATCTTGTGAGTCAATTTCTCTATCAATTTAGCCTCAATATTGAGGATATTTTGTACTTACCTTTTCTACATGTTTTTGGGAAACAATATACAAGGCCTACACATAATATGGACAATTTTCACAAGTATGTTATTACATCATATTCAATTTGACCTGCCTTTCAGAGATGAGAGTGATTAGCCTACATTCTAGATTAGGTGTACGAATAAACATACTGCACCTTGTAGGAAATGTTCAATAAACAGGAGTTTCATCAAAAACAAAAGAAAAAGCACTTTATTTCAAATGAACAAGATAAAATCATCTTTGGCAAGTCTTCATACCATATTAGAGTCAATGATTTGAACCACAGTCTAAAGACATTCAGCTTGTCCAATGGTCAGGAGGTTTTTGTACCAGCAGTAATAGGGATTGTATCACTGTGGTACACTTTTGGTAGCGGCACCAGACTAGATGTTGGAAGTAAGTAACAAGATATCTTGATATTTCTTTCTGATTACACCAAGTATATTATTCTTACACTCTGTCTCTATGAAAATATGGCGATTTTAGATTTTCTAAATGGTTTAATTGCTTTTGACTGGGCCTTCTTTCAACTAACATTTTATTGAATCAAAATGTTAAATTGTAGGTTTATTTATGTCTGATTTGTATGATTGCAGAATACAACTCTTAATTTTGGTATAATAACTATTTCCCAGTATTGGATATAGTAGTCATTATTGTTGCATTGAGTTCATGGTAGTCTTCACTGTTAGTGTGAAGACAAAGGGTCTCAGTTATTTTTGTAACCAACTTCATGAACTAACATGGTTGTTAGTACTATGAAAATACTATGCAAATACTATGAAAATGACTAGGCAATTCTCATCAGATCCATTCCTAAATAATATCTGTATGACATGTATAACTGACGTCGTATAACCTGTAACTCTACTTATTTAATACTTGTTCGGTTCATAAATCTGCTTTATCATATTACTAAACAATCTAACTTTTACATTCATGTTTAGAGGGCATTTCCAATTCACTTTATTTTGATGTGTACTTTGCTGAAGATGAGCTCTTACTGTAGTTGTACTTGATGCAGTTAATAAGTTGATGTGTTCTGTTTGTTCCAGGTAACAGTGCCCCCACCCTCACCATCCTGCCCCCCTCTAGTGAGGAGCTGTCCAGTACAACAATAGCCACACTGATGTGTCTGGCCAACAAGGGCTTCCCCTCAGACTGGACCATGAGCTGGAAAGTGGATGGGACCAGCAAAAAGCAGGAGACCAGTCCCGGGGTTCTGGAGAAGGATGGTCTGTACAGCTGGAGCAGCACCCTGACTCTCACTGCCCAGGAGTGGACCAAGGCAGGAGAGGTGACCTGTGAAGCCCAGCAGAAATCCCAGACTCCAGTCACCAAGACCCTGAGGAAGGCTGACTGTTCTGGGTAGGACCCACCAGTCACACACCCCTGTGGAGAGAGATTGCTGGTTCCTCTGCTTTGACTTGCTTCGTTCTCTGATTTAGTGATCACTCTCGTATAGACTGACAGGGGGCTTGGCTTGAGTTCATGTGTCAATCCATTCTGTAGACTGAGATTTTGTTAGATTTAGATTTGATGTGATGTGTTTTATTCACTATCATGTTTGCTTTGATGCTTCAATTATGTAATAATGGATTCAAATAAAGATGTATTTTTGCAATGCATATTTGTGTTGTTTCTATTAGTTAACTGGATCATATATATATTTTGAATATTTTGAAAAATAAATGCATTCAGTAAGGCTGGTTCATGGTGTCTTTGAAAACTGTTAGGCCTAAACCTCATTCTCACTGAACATCATCATTGACCAGTAATTAATACCATCACAATATACTATGATATAATAGAAGAGGTTCTGGCGTGGTAGTAGTTGATTACTGTCTGTATTCATCAGGATACCGAGTCTGTGTCAGACATGTTTAATTTGACAGATTTCCAGCAATAAAATAAGAACTATCACACAGTCTACCGGTATCTTGGACGTGTGTTATAGTCTATGATTTGAAGCTAAATACATAATAAAAATGACTAACATTACATGTGCCACTACTTCAAGATATAGTATAATAATAGTCTTCCCTACCTCCAAACCCCTGGGGACAGGGCGAACATCTGGTGACAGTGCTGCTCTATTCTGGGACACGCAGAACCACCGAGCCTAGTCTATGCAAATCTGTTTCACTCCCACAGCTACCAGTCTAGTTTCAGTTTCACTGCCTGGACTGGGCCAGA
Source organism: Oncorhynchus mykiss (assembly GCF_013265735.2). Lineage (NCBI taxonomy): Eukaryota > Metazoa > Chordata > Actinopteri > Salmoniformes > Salmonidae > Oncorhynchus > Oncorhynchus mykiss. The sequence continues at coordinate 58,633,711 of NC_048579.1, read as the reverse complement.
TGTGAGTGGGTGAACTAGTTTTACTGTAACCTCTGAGGTGGATTCAAGGAAGGGGACTTTCTTACACTGAATAAACCACAATTTAATAGATGAGATAAGATGGGTATTTGTCACAAACATGAGAAGAGACAGACCAAGGCGCAGCAGATGTTGAGTTCCACATATTTATTATAAAGTGAAACTTAGCAAAAACAAAAAACAATAAACTAACAACAAAACATGACTACGCGGTGCACACAAAATATATCCCACTGTCACGTTGGTTGAATGGAGGAGACCAAGGCGCAGCGTGATGTGAATACATTCTTCTATTTATTAATGAAGAAACACTTTAACAAACTACACAAAACGAACGTGACGCTATAGCTATAAACAAGTGCAGACACAGGCAACTAACCATAGACAATAACCCACAAAATACCCAAGGAATATGGCTGCCTAAATATGGTGATAAACAGCTGCCTCTAATTGAGAACCAATCTAGGCAACCATAGACATACATAACACCTAGACTAGTAAACACCAATAGACATACAAAACCCCTAGACAGGGTCAAAAACACATACATCACCCATGACACACCCTGACCTAACCAAAATAATAAAGAAAACAAAGAATACTAAGGTCAGGGTGTGACACCCACAAACACAGGTGGAAAAAATGCTACCTAAATATGATCCCCAATTAGAGACAACGATTACCAGCTGCCTCTAATTGGGAATCATACAAATAACCAACATAGAAAAATAAACTAGAACACCACATACAAATAATTAACTAGAATACCCCCAGTCACAACCTGACCTACTACACCATAGAGAAACAAGGGCTCTCTATGGTCAGGGTGTGACAGTATTACTAACGACAGGCATTGACAGTTACGGACATGAGTCTAATGTCTGAGCTCCACATCTTTTTCTTTCATACATGGGGGGGGGGGGGGGGGGGGGGAAGTGGAGGCTGAAATGTTTCACATTTTTTGGACTTCTGCGACTCGGTGGGGTTACTTTTTATATTTACACTGAGGTGTCATGACAATATGGCAATAATCATCTGTAATTTAATCAGGATACTGATGATGATGATGATGATAATGATAATGATAACAGAGAACATTTTGTCTGAATTATCGCTTTCTAATCACATTGTGAAATGCCAGAGTTGATCTCGTCTACAGTACGTCCCAGCAGTATAGTCACTGTGCAGTCTGACTGAGGGAGGTTTATGTACTGCTCTTTATCACTGTGTGAATACTGAACCATTGTGGTAACTCTGACAGTAGTAATCTCCTGCATCTTCAGCCTGGACTCCACTGATGGTCAGAGTCACTCCCAGATCCACTGCCACTGAATCTAGATGGAGTCCCAGACTGAAGTGTTGTAGCATAGTAAATAAGGAGTTGAGGAGCTCCTCCAGCTTTCTGTTGATACCAGGCTAGATGGGTTTTCCATGCACATTACTGCTGGTTTTACAGTTCAGAGAGACTGTCTGTCCTGGGAGAACAGCGTTCACTGCACTAGTCTGAGTTAAAGTGTACTGTCCACTTGAAAATGTATTAAAAACACATTTAATTATTAAATACATATTGTAATAAATAGTTTGGAATATACATATTAAAGCCATCTATATTATTATTTTGTGCATATTGAATGATTTCTTTCTACAATATAAAAAAAATCTTAACATTGTAACCTTGAAAGCAGAGGGAAGGTGTCCAGATGAAGATGGTGATAAAAGTCATGGTTGTTGTGGGTTCTGTTGTCATGAAGGACAGCTCTCAGTCATGAAGTGAAACTCAGAGCTATAAACACTCCCAGAGCACTGAAACATGTGCTGTCTATGCAGAGTATCATCACTGTGCAAATAAGCTTATGGTATTGTCCAGAATAATAAAAAAAGTGAATCATCTTCCTGGTTAGCACCCACATTTATAACTGACAGAGGGATCTTTCAGAAGCTAGGTCATTTATTATTAAATGATGTGAGACATTACAATTGCACATAGATGGAGTCCATTCAACTTATTGTGTGACATGTTACGAAAACGTTTGTTGGCCATAGCAGCAGGGAAGTAATAGTTATGTAGTCTGGACATGTGAGTGTTATCAGTTCAGAAATGCTTTAGCATGAGGGTGAAAGAGTTGACATATTGTCAGCATCACTGATATATTTAGCTCAGTGTATTTGAGTTCAGTCAGTGTTCCATGTCACTGTCTCTTCCTCCTCAGCACCTGCAGTAGGTCCCATCTGTAGCAGTACAGTCAGTGTGCAGTCTGACTGAGGGAGGTTTTTGTACAACTCTGTATCACTGTGTGAACACTCCACCACTGTGGTAACTCTGACAGTAGTAATTTCCTGCATCTTCAGCCTGGACTCCACTGATGGTCAGAGTGAAGTCACTCCCAGATCCACTGCCACTGAATCTAGATGGAATCCCAGAGTTAAGAGTACTTCCTTGATAAACAAGGAGTTCTGGATTGGATCCAGGTTTCTGTTGGTACCAGGCCATACAGGGCAAAGACGAACCACAGTTAGGATACACATCACTGCTTGTTTTACAGTTCAGAGAGACTGTTTGTCCTGGGAGAACAGCTTTCACCAAAGGAGTCTGTGTCACAGTGTACTGTCCTCTGGATTCTGAAACATAGATAACACCAATAATTGGAATTAATAACCCAGAATTAATAAAACAATCTTTCAGTTTACTCATTGTTGAATTTTCATTAAATAAACATAGAACTTTCTGAAAAATGTTTCACCCTTGAAGTAGAAAGAAAGTATCCAGATGAAGATAGTGATAAAAGTCATGGTTGTTGTGGGTTCTGTTGTCATGAAGGACAGCTCTCAGTGTTAAACTCACAAGGCTATAAACACTCCCAGAGCACTGAAGCATGTGCTGCCAATGCAAAGTGTTTTATGTAAATAATATTCCTGTTAAGGCCCCACATTCAGAACTGTTAAACATGTAACAATATACAGATTATACAGACACAGACTATTTTCTAATGTTGTAAATACCTTATACTGTAAATCAGTGATCCAATATGAAAATGTTATCTTCGTTCTTCAGTAGTATATACTCCTAACCCAGGACTATCAATCCCTATTGTACACTGCTCAAAAAAATAAAGGGGATACTTAAACAACACAATGTAACTCCAAGTCAATCACACTTCGGTGAAATCAAACTGTCCACTTAGGAAGCAACACTGATTGACAATACATTTCACATGCTGTTGTGCAAATGGAATAGACAACAGGTGGAAATTATAGGCAATTAGCAAGACACCCCCAATAAAGGAGTGGTTTTGCAGGTGGCAACCACAGACCACTTCTCAGTTCCTATGCTTCCTGGCTGATGTTTTGGTCAATTTTGAATGCTGGCGGTGCTTTCACCCACACAAGTGGCTCAGGTAGTGCAGCTCATCCAGGATGGCACATCAATACGAGCTGTGGCAAGAAGGTTTGCTGTGTCTATCAGCGTAGTGTCCAGAGCATGGAGGCGCTACCAGGAGACAGGCCAGTACATTAGGAGACGTGGAGGAGGCCGTAGGAGGACAACAACCCAGCAGCAGGACCCCTATCTCCGCCTTTGTGCAAGGAGGAGCAGGAGGAGCACTGCCAGAGCCCTGCAAAATGACCTCCAGCAGGCCACAAATGTGCATGTGTCTGCTCAAACGGTCAGAAACAGACTCCATGGGGGTGGTATCAGGGCCTGACGTCCACAGGTGGGGGTTGTGCTTACAGCCCAACACCGTGCAGGACGTTTGGCATTTGCCAGAGAACACCAAGATTGGCAAATTCGCCACTGGCGCCCTATGCTCTTCACAGATGAAAGCAGGTTCACACTGAGCACGTGACAGAGTCTGGAGATGCCGTGGAGAACGTTCTGCTGCTTGCAACATCCCCCAGCATGACCGGTTTGGCGGTGGGTCAGTCATGGTGTGGGGTGGCATTTCTTTGGGGGGCCGCACAGCCCTCCATGTGCTCGCCAGAGGTAGCCTGACTGCCATTAGGTACCGAGATGAGATCCTCAGACCCCTTGTGAGACCATATGCTGGTGCGGTTGGCCCTGGGTTCCTCCTAATGCAAGACAATGCTAGACCTCATGTGACTGGAGTGTGTCAGCAGTTCCTGCAAGAGGAAGGCATTGATGCTATGGACTGGCCTGCCCGTTCCCCAGACCTGAATCCAATTGAGCACATCTGGGACATCATGTCTCGCTCCATCCATCAATGCCACGTTGCACCACAGACTGTCCAGGAGTTGGCGGATGCTTTAGTCCAGGTCTGGGAGGAGATCCCTCAGGAGACCATCCGCCACCTCATCAGGAACATGCCCAGGCATTGTAGGGAGGTCATACAGGCACGTGGAGGCCACATACACTACTGCGCCTCATTTTGACTTGTTTTAAGGACATTACATCAAAGTTGGATCAGCCTGTAGTGTGGTTTTCCAATTTAATTTTGAGTGTCACTCCAAATCCAGACCTCCATGGGTTGATACATTTGATTTCCATTGATAATTTTTGTGTGATTTTGTTGTCATCACATTCAACTATGTAAAGAAAAAAATATTTAATGAGGTTATTTCATTCATTCAGATCTAGGATGTGTTATTTTAGTGTTCCCTTTATTTTTTGGAGCAGTGTATTATACTAGTACTTCAGTACAATCAGTCCCTATTGTATTATACTAGTACTTCAGTACTATCAATCCCTATTGCCCTATTAGTCTAGTGCTTCAGTACTATAAGTCTTCATTATATTATTCTAGTATTTCAGAACTATTAGGGTGGAACTGAGAGTGTTCTGTGTGTAGGTGCTCACTCTTGTGTGAAGAAGGTTTTTGTACGGTGAATTCACCAGAATGAATCACCGTGGTGGACATTTGGAAGCGGCACAAAACTGGTGCTGAAAAGTAAGTACACTTTTTGTCTTCTATTATACAAAAAAATGAAATCTTGCTATTGAACAAAGTTATGAAATGTTATGTTCTCCAGAAGAAATACTTTTAGGCTATATCTTTTTAGAAATGTCTGTGGACAGATTGGCAGATTGGTAGAGGGCAGAGAAGTGAGAGAATTGTTCACATATCACCAAGTTTATTTGGTGTTTAAAATATTCTGACGTGATTTAAAAAGAGCACATTTTGATATACAGGATTGCATATCACCTCACTGTTCTGTCAAGATGTAGCAACTACTATTTCTAATATAAAAGCAACACTGTATAGTCATCACAATCGATGTTAACACTGACATGGCTTAAAGTTGAACGTCATCTATAGTTTTGAATAGTATTTTGAGGTCATTGTGGCTTGTCTCAGAGTAGATTTGACTAAATTGATTTGGAGATATACACTGTGAATAGTCAATCTGATTAGTAAATCAGAATATGTGATATCTCTTTACTGCATGTCTCTGTAGAAATAGGGGCCATTTGCCAGACACATTAAACCTAGTCCTGGACTAGACTCGGATAAGGCTTCGCCTGTGTCCTCGAAACCCCATCCTCGTGTTTTGTTGCTCTTGGTGGGCTAAACTGTAGAGCATGAATGCAACATACATTTTTCTGATGGATTGTTTTGTCCAACATTTTTTTAAATATTTTTGCCTTTATCTTTATAGATTCCTTGTTTTGTTGTTTGTTGTCAGTTGTTCTCGGTACTGTATCTAATTGTTTATCTTGTGTGTATTACTACTCCTCACCTCCTTTCTCTCTCTCTCTCTGTATCTCTCTGTCTCTACCTCTCTCTCTCTCTCTCTCTCTCTCTCTCTCTCTCTCTCTCTCTCTCTCTCGCTCTCTCTCTCTCATATCCTCTTCTCTCCTAATATATTCAATCAAGGAGTAGTACTAGCTGACCCTGCTCTCATCTCTCCCCTCATCCAGCTGGTCCCTCTGTCAGGCCCACAGTGTCTCTGCTCCCTCCATCCTCTGAGCAGCTCTATGGGGGCTCGGCTACTCTGGCCTGCCTGCTGAGTGGCTACTCCCCCCAGGGGGCGATGGTGAGCTGGGAGGTGGACGGAGCGGAGGTGAAGGAGGGGATCCTGACCACCACAGAAGAAGAGAAGGGTGGTCGCTACAGCCGCAGCAGCACCCTGACCCTGAGCAAGGCACGCTGGGAAGAGGGAGAGGTGTACACCTGCAGGGTCGCCCATGATGACACCAGCGATGCGGCCGCCTTCCGTAAAAGTCACTGTAGTGTCTAGAGACAGGAGAAGCCATTGTAGGGGTCAAGAGAGTCCCCACATGGTGCTAGTTCTGGAAACATTACTGTTTTACAGCTGAATGTTACAGCATAATAGTGAATAGTATCAGTAGTGCTGTGTGCTAAATGAACTATTTTGAGACTCAGTTGTTCATGTCTTCTTGCCTATGAATTAAAATAAACCTTGTTTTGATTGAAAACTAACCCCAATTGTTCATTTAATCATCACTCCAGTCATCACTCTCTTAAATAGGCAGCACATTTCATACTAATTGATATCAATCAGGTTCTATCGTTTCAGCATTGTAGCATATAGCTCCTCTCATGTTTTCAAACAGAATTTAAAGCACATCTGATCTAACAAATACTCTGCAATAATGTTTACAACTGATTGATCCTGTTATACTGTAGCACCAATACCAGTGATGATAATTAGTGATGTTTGATAATAAACCTCTAAGATCTGCTCTCAGAACTCACACTGCTAAACAGTTACTTTCCATAACATACAGTATATATTCATCATGTTTTATTCCTAATATGATTTTACTAAATTCAATGTTTTTGCTACGGTTTTCAACAATGTGGGGGGTCTTCTCTACCTCCAAGCCACGGGAACAGAATGAACATCTGGTGACACTGCTGCTCTATTCTGGGACAAGCAGAAACACCTAGCCCTGTCTATGTAAATCTCAGTTTCACTCCCACAGTTCCCAGTCTAGTTTCAATTTCACTGCCTGGACTGGGCCAGATGTGAGTGGGTGAACTAGTTTTACTGTAACCTCTGAGGTGGATTCAAGGAAGGGGACTTTCTTACACTGAATAAACCACAATTGAATAGATGAGATAAGATGGGTATTTGTCACAAACATGAGAAGAGACGGACCAAGGCGCAGCAGATGTTGAGTTCCACATATTTATTATAAAGTGAAACTTAGCAAAAACAATAAACGAACAACGAAACGTGACTACGTGGTGCACATGCACAAAACACAAAATAATATCCCACAAACACAGGTGGGAAAAATGCTACCTAAATATGATCCCCAATTAGAGACAATGATTACCAGCATCCTCTAATTGGGAATCATACAAATCACTAGAACACCACATAGAAATAATTAACTAGAATACCCCCAGTCACAAACTGACCTACTACACCATATAGAAACAAGGGCTCTCTATGGTCATTTTTAAACTCACGGGATATAAACACTCCCAGAGCACTGAAGCATGTGCTGCCAATGCAGAGCATCATCACTAATCAAATAAGCTTCTGGTATTTTCCAGAATAATAAAAAAAGATAATCATCTTCCTGGTTAGCACCCACATTTATAACTGACTGAGGGACCTTACAGAAGCTAGGTCATTTATTCTGAAATGATGTGAGACATTACTATTGCACATAGATGGAGTCCATTCAACTTATTGTGTGACATGTTACGAAAACGTTTGTTGGCCATAGCAGCAGGGAAGTAATATTTATGTAGTCTGGACCTGTGAGTGTTATCAGTTCAGGAATGCTTTAGCATGAGGGTGAGTTGAGTTGACATAATGTCAGCATCACTGATATATTTATCTCAGTGTATTTTAGTACAGTCAGTGTTCCATGTCTCTGTCTCTTCCTCCTCAGCACCTGCAGTAGATCCCAGCTGTATCAGTACAGTCAGTGTGCAGTCTGACTGAGGGAGGTTTTTGTACGGCTCTGTATCACTGTGTGAACACCCAGACACTGTTGAGATTGTGGAAACTCTTACAGTAGTAATCTCCTGCATCTTCAGCCTGGACTCCACTGATGGTCAGAGTGAAGTCACTCCCAGATCCACTGCCACTGAATCTAGATGGAGTCCCAGACTGAAGTGTTGTAGCATAGTAAATAAGGAGTTTAGGAGCTCCTCCAGGTTTATGTTGGTACCAGGCTAGAAGGTTATTACCATGCACATTACTGCTGGTTTTACAGTTCAGAGAGACTGACTGTCCTGGGAGAACAGCTTTCACTGCAGGAGTCTGAGTTACAATGTACTGTCCTCTGGATTCTGAAACGTATTAAAAACACAATGAATTATTAAATACATATTGTAATAAATAGTTCTGAATATACATATTAAAGCCTTATATATATATATATATATATATATATATATATATATATATATTATTCCTTTGTGTTTCTTTAATGATTTTTTCGACAATATGAAAAACAAATCTTAACACTGTAACCTTGAAAGCAGAGTGCCAGTATCCAGATGAAGATGGTGATAAAAGTCATGGTTGTTGTGGGTTCTGTTGTCATGAAGGACAGCTCTCAGTCATGAAGTGTTAAACTCACAGGACTATAAACCCTCCCAGAGCACTGAAGCATGTGCTGCCAATGCAAAGTGTCCTCACTATGCAAACATACTTTTTTGGTCCCACAGGGATACTGTAGTTGAAGGGATCTTTTTCTTTTTTGGGATTAGGTGGGCGGATCGCATCCAACTTTTAGTTGCATACACCACATACTGTACTGGTGTGTGAGGCCATTCGCGGCCTACCTACATTATATTATTTGATTAAATAATACTACATTGTGAAAAAGGAAAAGGACAATGACCCCACCAACTATTAGCTATCTCTAAAAAATCCACCACCTATTCCACTATTTAACCCTACCTATCATATCACTACCACTCAACACCCCCTGCAGCTGTTCTGCAGTATATCCTCGCAATCCGCTGCCGCCACAACCACTCTTTTCTGTGACTTTCGATCCATTTCTGCAGTACAATTAACAACCATGGCTATAAATGCTAAATAGCCCACCTGACTGAAGCACATATTCCTCCAATCACTCTCTCTTGTTCTCTGTCTACTCACAGGAATCCTCTCAGGATCCCTCACCCTGTACCCATCTTCCTCTACCACTCTCTTCACTGCTTCAGCATACAACACTTTCTGTACTTCTCTAACCCTGGCAACCTCAATCTGTCTTTCTCTCACCCCCACAACTAACACACACAACTTTCTTCACAGATACCACACATTCCTTTGTCTCATGCCCTCCTGCACACTTCTCACATCTAGGCATCTCCCTCTTACACACTGCTACAACATGCCCATAACCTTGACACCTAAAACACTTCCTACCTTGACTTTATCTGGTAACGACTCTTTATCAAACCTCAGCATGACAGATAATATCTTCTCAGTTTCCCCACCAGATTTACGTCTCACTAAGCGGTGGGCGTCACAGACACCAGGAATCTTCCATTTCAACTGCTCCTCCTCCACTTAATTCCTCCGATGTTATCACTCCCTTCAACGAGGCCCTGCACCGCAGAGAAAATCACGTCACAATTCTTGTCCCTAATCCCTAAACTCAACAGTCCCCAACCTCGCCTCCACCCAGCCTGACACCACATATGGTTCAGCCAAACAGCAAAATCATCCTTACAATACTTGGGACGAGGCCGGAACTAGGCGATCCTCACCGCAGGCACTTCACCCTCCCTCTCAACAAGTTCCATCTCTGAACAACTGGAGCACATATCCTTGTTTTTGAACATAACACCCACCTTCCTCACTACTTCCCTCTACACTCAACTTCTTCTCAGCAGTCATCACTACACCTGCCACTTCATCCTCACTCTCGTCATTTTCCATTTCCTCCGCAAGCTCTTCCAAAGGTTCTGTGCGATCCTCCATTCCATATTTCCTGAAAACATATTCCATGTCTTTCCTTTTTTCCTTGTCCATCATCTTCTGGATGATTTGGGTGGTTGACCATTCTTGATACACATAAAAATGTTGCAGTTCTTGACACACTCAAACCGATGTGCCTGGCCCCTATCACCATGGCCCGTTCAAAGGCACTTAAATATTTTCTCTTACCCATTCTCCCTCTGAATGGAACACATACACAATCCATGTTTCCTGTGTCTCAAGGCTTAAAAATCATTCTATAACCTGTCTCCTTCCCTTTACTTACCCTGATTGAAGTGGATTTAACAAGTGACATCAGTAAGGGATCATAGCTTTCACCTGGTCAGAATGGTCAGACCTCAATCCTGTAGAAAATGTGTGGGCAGAAATGAAAAAGCGAGTGTGAGCAAGGAGGCCACAAACCTGACTCAATTACACCAGCTCTGTCAGGAGGAATGGGCCAAAATTGACCCAACTTATTGTGGGAAGCTTGTGGAAGGCTTCCCTAAACATTTGATCCAAGTTAAACAACTTAATACTGGAGATTTACAACCTCCAGGATACAGATAGAGTTATCAAATAGTTAGATCATTGGGATAGAAATTCTCATGACAGTGGCTAACCCTCCTCTCTCCTCTCTACTCTTTCATCTCTACTCTCCTCCAGCTGGTACCTCTGTCAGACCCACAGTGTCTCTGCTCCACCCAGTCCAGCAGCTCTCTGGGGGCTAGGCTACACTGGTCTGCCTGCCAGCTGAGTGGCTTCTCCCCCTAGGGGGCAATGGCCAGCTGGGAGGTGGACGGGGTAGAGGTGACAGAGGGCGTCCTGACCACCACAGAAGAAGAGAAGGGTGACTGCTACAGCCACAGCAGCACCCTGACCCTGAGCAAGGCACGCCGGGAAGAGGGAGAGGTGTACACATGCAGGGTCACCCATGACGACACCAGTGATTCGGGCGCCTTCTGGAGATGTCACTGTAGTGACTAGAGACCGGAGAAGCTATTGTAGGGATCTACAGAGTCCCCACATGTTGCTAGTTCTGGAAACAGTGTTTTAGAGCTGAAAGTTACAGTATAATAGTGAATAATATAGTTAGTGCTGCGTGCTAAATTAACTATTTTGAGATTAAAAATCCAAGATGGCGTAGCAGTCAGACGTCTTTGTCTTTGTCTTGTCGTGTCCCGTGTATATATATTTTTTTTCTTCGTACATATTTCATATGTATTTTTTATAGTTTTAACCTCAATTTCAACCTACTCTCCTGCAACCCGCCTCACCCAATGTGGCATGGATCTGCTATTTTCTATTCTTTAGAACCGGAGCCCCCAACAGACGCTAGCCAGCTAACTAGCCACTAGCTAGTAGTCAGTTAGTCACTGCTAGCAGTCATCATCGGGGCGGCAGGGTAGCCTAGTGGTTAGAGTGTTGGACTAGTAACCGGAAAGTTGCAAGTTCAAATCCCTGAGCTGACAAGGTCATCATTCTGCCCCTGAACAGGCAGTTAACCCACTGTTCCTAGGCTGTCATTGAAAATAAGATTTTGTTCTTAACTGACTTGCCTAGTTAAATCAAGGTAAAAAAATCAGCTAACCTCAGCCCGGTCAACTCCTACCAGTCTGCACTGCGTGACTCAACCCAGATCATATTGGACTAGTTTTTCTCTTCCACATCTCTGGATTACTACCGCAAGCTCTGAACCTTTTCACCTGGATCATCGCAGCTAGCTAGCTACTATCCAAGTGGTTACTACTGGCTAATGTTAACATTGGAAGCCTACTCCCTAAGTTTGTTTTATTCACTGCTTTAGCACACTCTGCCAACCCGGATGTCCTGGCCTTGTCGGAATCCTGGTTTAGGAAGACCACCAAAATTCCTGAAATTTGCATCCTTAACTATAACATTTTCCAACAAGATAGAACTGCCAAGGGGGCGGAGTTGCAATCTACTGCAGAGATAGCCTGCGGAGTTCTGTCATACTATCCAGGTCTGTGCCCAAGCAATTCGAACTTCTACTTTTAAAAATCAACCTTTCCAGAAACAAGTCTCTCATCATTGCCACTTGTTATAGACCACCCTCAGCCCCCAGCTGTGCCCTCGACACCATATGTGAATTGATTGCCCCCCATCTATCTGAGCTTGTACTGTTAGGTGACACAAACAGCGACATATTTCACACCCTGTCCTACAATCTAAGATAGATACCCTCAATCTCACACAAATTATCAATGAACCTACCAGGTACAACCCCAAATCCGTAACCATGGGTACCCTCATAAATTTCATCCTGACCAACTTGCCCTCTAAATACACCTCTGCTGTCTTCATCCAGGATCTCAGCAATCACTGCCTCATTGCCTGCGTCCGTAATGGGTCTGCAGTCAAACGACCACCTCTCATCACTGTCAAACACTCCATAAAACACTTCAGCGAGCAAGCCTTTTTAATCAACCTGGCCCGGATATCCTGGAAGGATATATTGACCTCATTCCTTGGTTGCTTGGTTATTCTTTAAAAGTGTGTTCCTCACCATCTTAAATAAGCATGCCCCATTCCAAAAGAAATTAGAACCAGGAACAGATATAGCCCTTGGTTCACTCCAGACCTGACTGCCCTTGACCAGCACAAAAACATCCTGTGGCGTACTGCATTAGCATCGAACAGCCCCCACGATATGCAACTTTTCAGTGAAGTTAGGAACCAATATACACAGGCAATTAGGAAAGCTATGGCTAGCTTTTTCAAACGGACATTTGTGTCCTGTAGCACAAGCTCCAAAACGTTCTGAGACACAGTAAAGTCCATGGAGAATAAGAGCACCTCCTCCCAGCTGCCCACTGCACTAAGGCTAGGAAACACTGTCACCACAGATAAATCCACGATAATTGAGAATTTCAATAAGCATTTTTCTATGGCTGGCCATGCTTTCTGGCCACACATCCCTACTCCGGTCAACAGCTCTGCACCCCCCACAGCAACTTTCCCAAGCCTCCCCCATTTCTCCTTCACCCAAATCCAGATAGCTGATGTTCTGAAAGCGCTGCAAAATCTGGACCTCTACAAATCAGCTGGGCTAGACAATCTGGACCCTCTCTTCATAAAATGTATTTATTTTATTTATTTTATTTCACCTTTCATGTCCTCTAACCCTGGCAACCTCAATCTGTCTTTCTCTCACCCCCACAACTAACACACACAACTTTCTTCACAGATACCACACATTCCTTTGTCTCATGCCCTCCTGCACACTTCTCACATCTAGGCATCTCCCTCTTACACACTGCTACAACATGCCCATAACCTTGACACCTAAAACACTTCCTACCTTGACTTTATCTGGTAACGACTCTTTATCAAACCTCAGCATGACAGATAATATCTTCTCAGTTTCCCCACCAGATTTACGTCTCACTAAGCGGTGGGCGTCACAGACACCAGGAATCTTCCATTTCAACTGCTCCTCCTCCACTTAATTCCTCCGATGTTATCACTCCCTTCAACGAGGCCCTGCACCGCAGAGAAAATCACGTCACAATTCTTGTCCCTAATCCCTAAACTCAACAGTCCCCAACCTCGCCTCCACCCAGCCTGACACCACATATGGTTCAGCCAAACAGCAAAATCATCCTTACAATACTTGGGACGAGGCCGGAACTAGGCGATCCTCACCGCAGGCACTTCACCCTCCCTCTCAACAAGTTCCATCTCTGAACAACTGGAGCACATATCCTTGTTTTTGAACATAACACCCACCTTCCTCACTACTTCCCTCTACACTCAACTTCTTCTCAGCAGTCATCACTACACCTGCCACTTCATCCTCACTCTCGTCATTTTCCATTTCCTCCGCAAGCTCTTCCAAAGGTTCTGTGCGATCCTCCATTCCATATTTCCTGAAAACATATTCCATGTCTTTCCTTTTTTCCTTGTCCATCATCTTCTGGATGATTTGGGTGGTTGACCATTCTTGATACACATAAAAATGTTGCAGTTCTTGACACACTCAAACCGATGTGCCTGGCCCCTATCACCATGGCCTTTACTGAGACACAGTAAAGTCCATGGAGAATAAGAGCACCTCCTCCCAGCTGCCCACTGCACTAAGGCTAGGAAACACTGTCACCACAGATAAATCCACGATAATTGAGAATTTCAATAAGCATTTTTCTATGGCTGGCCATGCTTTCTGGCCACACATCCCTACTCCGGTCAACAGCTCTGCACCCCCCACAGCAACTTTCCCAAGCCTCCCCCATTTCTCCTTCACCCAAATCCAGATAGCTGATGTTCTGAAAGCGCTGCAAAATCTGGACCTCTACAAATCAGCTGGGCTAGACAATCTGGACCCTCTCTTCATAAAATGTATTTATTTTATTTATTTTATTTCACCTTTATTTAACCAGGTAGAAAAGTTGAGAACAGGTTCTCATTTACAATTGCGACCTGGCCAAGATAAAGCAAAGCAGTTCGACACATACAACGACACAGAGTTACACATGGAGTAAAACAAACATACAGTCAATAATACAGTATAAACAAGTCTATATACGATGTGAGCAAATGAATCCCACCGCTTTCCTTCAAGTTCTCTGGTGCCAATGACTGGAACAAATTGCAAAAATCACTGAAGCTGGAGACTTATATATCCCTCATTAACATTAAGCATCAGCTGTCAGAGTAGCTTACAGATCATTGCACCTGTACATAGCCCATCTGTAAATAGCCCATCCAACTACCTCATCTCATGCTCCTTTGCACACCAGTATCTCTACTAGTATCTCTTGTATCTCACATTCATCTTCTGCACATCTATCACTCCAGTGTTTAATTGCTAAATTGTAATTGCTTCGCCACTACGGCCTATTTATTGCCTTACCTCCCTAATCTTACCTGATTTGATCACACTGTATATAGACTTTTCTATTGTGTTATTGACTGTACATTTGTTTATTCCATGTGTAACTCTATGTTGTTGTTTGTGTCACACTGCTTTGCTTTATCTTGGCCAGGTCACAGTTGTAAATTAGAACTTGTTCTCAACTGGCCTACCTGGTTAAATAAAGGTGGAAAAAAATGTTTTTGTACATGTCTTCTTGCCTCTGAGATAAAGATTGTTTTAATTGAAATATGACCCCAAGAGTTGATTTTATCATGATTCCTGTGATCACTATCTTATGAATATGCAGCACATTTCATACTAATTTACATCAATAATCTTTTTCTATTATTTCAGCATTGTAGCATATCGCTACTCTCATGTTTTCAAACAGAATGAAAAAGGCATCTGATCCAACAAAAACTCTGCAATAATTTCTACAACTGAATGATCCTGTTATACTGTAGCTCCAATCCAAGTGATGATAATTAGTGATATTTGATAATAAACCTGCTCTCAGAACTCACACTGCTAAACAGTTACTTTCCATAACAAATATATTTATAATGTTGAATTGCTAACATGGTGACAGTGCTGCTCTATTCTGGGACAAGCAGAATCAACAATCCCTGTCTATGCAAATCTCAGTTTCACTCTCACAGCTATCAGTCGAGCAGTTGAACAGTTTAACTAAGTGAAATACCCTGGGCTGGGCCAGATGTGAGGAAGTGGACTGGTTTAACATCTATGGTGGATTCACCATGTAATTAATAGACAGATAAAATGGTTATTATACTTTATGACAATAGCGTAAAGTGTATGTATCTACATATATGTGTCTCAAACACATCATGTCTCATTCACAGATCTAACTGAAAATGGTTACTGCATGCTAGATGATCACATCAATAACTGGTTATCATCAATAACATCCCTTTTCTTTTTCCTTCTGTACATCTTACTCTGCATATGGACTGGTAATGTGTTCCAAAACTACAAATAACTTTTATAGAAACTTTCAGTTCATGAACCAATATAACAAGTTACAGCCATGATGATGATGATGATAATGAAGATTAGGACAGTTATGACGCTATTGGAGAACGTGTGATTTGTATGATACTTTCTGGCCATTTTCAAAGTTGACCTCCTCTACTGATCAGTCTTCCATGTCACTGTCTTCCCCTCAGCACCTGGAATAAGTCCCTGTTGTAGCAGTAGAGTCACTGTGCAGTCTGACTGAGGGAGGTTTTTGTACGGCTCTGTATCACTGTGGGAACACCCAGGCACTTAAGTAGTGTGCACTCTGACAGTAGTAATCTCCTGCCTCTTCAGCCTGGACTCCCTTGATGGTCAGACTGAAGTCACTCCCAGATCCATTGCCACTGACTCTAGATGGAGTCCCAGACTGAAGGGTTTTAGCCCAGTATATCAGGAGTTGAGGAGCTCCTCCAGGTTTCTGTTGATACCAGTGCAAATAGTGTCCATTGCCATCACTGTATACAGCACTCTTGTCTTACAGCTGAGACTGACTGAGTGTCCCACTGAAACAGTTTTCACTGCATAAGCCTGAGTCACAGTGACCTGGCCTCTGGAAACAGAGATGGCATGTAGAATTAGCATTCAATTGTTCATTCATTTGTCCTTATAGCATATTAATATAAACTGTAATGAGGTAATATAGCCTAATATTGCAAGTAATCAGATGAAGATGGTGCTAAAAGTCATGGTTGTTGTGGGTTCTGTAGTCATGAAGGACGGCTCTCAGTCATGAAGTGTTAAACTCACAGGGCTATAAACACTCCCAGACCACTGAAACATGTACTGTTCTATATGGAAATAGTCCAATATGTGAATAGGCTTCTTGGACAGTCAGACTGATGTGATGTAGAAACATGATAGCTATGTAATCAAGTAAATGGTTTCTGATATAAGTGCTGAATGGGGACTGATATATTGATTATAGACTGACAAATGGATCATATTGTTAATACTGTGTTATTAGACCAGATAACATTGGCTTTCTGTCTCTTTGCAGTGGTCAGGATCAGTAACTGCAATCTATTTGTTGACTGTGATTCTGCTGACTGACTCTGTTTTTCACATTTTGTTGCATCACAAATTGAGATTGAAAAATATATATAAACGCAACATGTAAAGTGTTGGTCCCATGTTTCATGAGCTGAAATATGTATTTATTTATCCCTTAATTTACCAGATAAATTGACTGAGAACACATTCTCAATTACAACATCTACCTGGGGAAATAAATAAAAGATCACAGAAATGTTCCATATTCTCTCAAAGAAGCTGTGTCACACCCTGATCTGTTTCACATGTTTTTGTACTTATCTCCACCCCCCTCTAGGTGTCGCCTATCTTCCCAATTATCCCCAGTGTATTTATACCTGTGTTCTCTGTTTGTCTGTTGCCAGTTCCTTTTGTTCGTCAAGCCTACCAGCGGTTTTCCCTTTGCTCCTGTTGTTTTCTAGTTCCTGTTTTCTGGTATTGACCCTTATTTCTTCCTTGAGCCGGCCTGCCATTCTGTACCTTGTCACACCAGCCTAGATTATTGACCTCTGCCTGCCCAACCCTGAGACTGCCTGCCATTCTGTACCTTTTGGATCTGGATTACTGACCTCTGCCTGTCCTTGACTTGTCATTTTGCCTGCCCCCTGTTCTTGTAATACACTTTTGTTACTTCGACACTGTCTGCATCTGGTTCTTCTCCTGAAACATGATAAGCTGATTAAACAGCATGATAATTACACAGGTGCACCTTGTGCTAGGGACAATAAAAGGCCATTCTAAAATGTGCAGTCATGTCAGACAACACAATGCCACATATGTCTCAAGTTTTGAGGGAGCTTGCAATTGGAATGCTGACTGCAGGAATGTCCACCAGAGCTGTTGCCTGAAAATTTAATGTTCATTTCTCCATCATAAGCCGCCTCCAACGCCGTTCTAGAGAATTTGGCAGTACGTCCAACCGGACACACAACTGCAGACCACGTGTATGATGTTGTGTGGGCGAGAAGTTTGCTGATGTCAACGATGTGAACAGAGTGCCCCATGATGGAGGTGGGGTATGGGCAGGCAGGCATAAGCTACGGACAACTAACACAATTGCATTTTATTGATGGCAATTTGAATGCACAGAGAATGCATTAGATCCTCAGAACCATTGTTGTGCCATACATCCGCCGCCATCACCTCATGTTTCAGCAGGATAATGCACGACCACATGTCGCAAGGATCTGTACAGAATTACTGTAAGCTGAAAATGTCCCAGTACTTCCATGGCCTGCATACTCAGTGGCAAATTTCATTTGGGCATGTTTGGAATGCTCTGGATTGATGTGTACGATAGGGTGTTCAAGTTCCCGTCAATATCCAGCAACGTTGCACAGTCATTGAAGAGTGGGGAAACATTCCACAGGCCACAATCAACAGCCTGATCAACTCTATGCGAAGGAGATGTATGGCTCTGCATGAGGCAAATGGTGGTCACACCAGATACTGACTGATTTTCTGCATTTACATTTTTGTTCAGTATAAAACATAACAATGAATGGAAGTTAAAACAGAACGAAGTGCATAAGAGAATTTCAAAGAGCAGGTTTAAAACATGTGCAGACAGTGGTCAGCAGCAGTCCTCCAACTTGCATTTAAAATCTTCAATCAGAATTAAATTATCAAATTACAAGACGGGGCAGCAAAGCTACAAGAACTCTTACCAAACTCAGTTATATACAGTTCTGTGATCTCAGACATTAATGTCCATGACTCTGTAGGGTGAACAAAGTGCTTAAATACAGTATAATTGCACCTGCCCTTAAATGTCCTCATAGACAAACATGCACCAGTGAGTCTGTGACCTCACAGCTAAGGACGACCATCCTGCTAACTGATACAAGATACAGTGATGGGTTAGAGGTATTGTGTTGGTTACTAATCTAACAGCATGATGGTAGAGTGTCTAGTATTAATATATTAATATAGTCCAACACAGGCTAGATAGTTTCTGCAACCAGGACTTTTCTAGATTGAAAGGAAAAGAAGACTTGTTCCTTAAGGAAAAGGTCAGCTTAAGTTTAAGCTTTTTAGAGAGCTGTTGAATGTAAAAGGAATTTCGGTAAGTCTGTTTTGGAATATACCAGATTTGAACGTTTAACGATAGATGGGTTCATGGTTCTCCATGAGATACTCAAGAAAAATGTGTTAAAATTAAATAAGGAACCAATGAAGGACTGAATATAATCTAACAGATTTGAAAATCTAACAGATCTAACAGATCAGAAATAGATATTGTTGTTCAGCTCTACTACACACTGTGTCATTGTACTGGATAATCTCCTCCCCTCAACACCTGCAGTAGAGCCCATCTGTAGCAGTACAGTCACTGTGCAGTCTGACTGAGGGAGGTTTTTGTACGGCTCTATATCACTGTGTGAACACTGCACCTGTGTGGTCACTCTGACAGTAGTAATCTCCTGCATCTTCAGCCTGGACTCCACTGATGGTCAGAGTGAAGTCACTCCCAGATCCACTGCCACTGAATCTAGATGGAGTCCCAGACTGAAGGATTTTAGCATGGTAAATAAGGAGTTGAGGAGCTCCTCCAGGTTTCTGTTGGTACCAGGCTAGAAGGTTATTTCCATGCACATTACTGCTGGTTTTACAGTTCAGAGAGACTGTCTGTCCTGGGAGAACAGCTTTCACTGCAGGAGTCTGAGTTACAATTATCTGTCCTCTGGATTCTGAAAAAGGAATTAAAAACACAATTAATTATTAAATACATATTGTTTTGAATATACAAATTAAAGTCATATATATATATTAATCATTTGTGTACGTATCTTGAATTATGTTTTGTGCAATATAAAAAAATCTTAACATTGTAACCTTGAAGGTAGAGGGCCAGTGTCCAGATGAAGATGGTGATAAAAGTCATGGTTGTTGTGGGTTCTGTTGTTATGAAGAACAGCTCTCAGTCATGAAGTGTTAAACTCACAGGGATATAAACACCCCCAGACCACTGAAGCATGTGTTGCCAACGCAAAGTTTCCTCTATGCAAATGCAAGGCAGATAATGTATGCCTCATTTGGTAACATATGGGATGTACAGTGCCTTCAAAAAGTATTCAGACGCCTATTTACACATTTTGTTAGGTTACAGCCTTATTCTAAAATTGACTAAATTGTTTTTTCCCCACATCAATCCACACACAATACCCTATAATGACAAAGCAAACATAGTTTTTTTTATTTTTAATTTTTTAAATCTGAATAATAAGGTAATACATTTTTTCATTTTTAAAACTTTTGCAAAAATGTCTAAAAACCTGTTTTCGCTTTATCATTATGGGGTATTGTGCATATATTGCTGAAGATCTTTTTAGTTAATCAATGTGGAAAAGGTCAAGGGGTCTGAATAAAGGCACTGTACACCGACTCTTTTCTCTGTATATATCAATGATGTTGCTCTTGCTGCGGGCGATTCCCTGATCCACCTCTACGCAGACGACACCATTCTATATACTTCCGGCCCGTCCTTGGACACTGTGCTATCTAACCCCCAAACGAGCTTCAATGCCATACAACACTCCTTCCGTGGCCTCCAACTGCTCTTAAACGCTAGTAAAACCAAATGCATGCTTTTCAACCGTTCGCTGCCTGCACCCGCACGCCTGACTAGCATCACCACCCTGGATGGTTCCGACCTTGAATATGTGGACATCTATAAGTACCTAGGTGTCTGGCTAGACTGTAAACTCTCCTTCCAGACTCATATCAAACATCTCCAATCGAAAATCAAATCTAGAGTCGGCTTTCTATTCCGCAACAAAGCCTCCTTCATTTACGCCGCCAAACTTACCCTAGTAAAACTGACTATCCTACCGATCCTCGACTTCGGCGATGTCATCTACAAAATTGCTTCCAACACTCTACTCAGCAAACTGGATGCAGTTTATCACAGTGCCATCCGTTTTGTTACTAAAGCACCTTATACCACCCACCACTGCGACCTGTATGCTCTAGTCGGCTGGCCCTCACTACATATTCGTCGCCAGACCCACTGGCTCCAGGTCATCTACAAGTCCATGCTAGGTAAAGCATAGGTAAAGCTCCGCCTTATCTCAGTTCACTGGTCACGGTGGCAACACCCACACGCGCTCCAGCAGGTGTATCTCACTGATCATCCCCAAAGCCAACACCTCATTTGGCCGCCTTTCGTTCCAGTTCTCTGCTGCCTGTGACTGGAACGAATTGCAAAAATCGCTGAAGTTGGAGACTTTTATCTCCCTCACCAACTTCAAACATCTGCTATCTGAGCAGCTAACCGATCGCTGCAGCTGTACATAGTCTATCGGTAAATAGCCCACCCATTTTTACCTACCTCATCCCCATACTGTTTTTATTTATTTTATTTTCTGCTCTTTTGCACACCTGTACATGACCATCTGATCATTTATCACTCCAGTGTTAATCTGCAAAATTGTAATTATTCGCCTACCTCCTCATGCCTTTTGCACACAATGTATATAGACTCTCCTTTTTTCTACTGTATTATTGACTTGTTAATTGTTTACTCCATGTGTAACTCTGTGTTGTCTGTTCACACTGCTATGCTTTATCTTGGCCAGGTCGCAGTTGCAAATGAGAACTTGTTCTCAACAAGCCTACCTGGTTAAATAAAGGTGAAATAAATGTAAATACAATTAAAATGAGTGTACAAGACATTAGGAACACCTTCCTAATATTGAGTTGCACCCCCTTTTGCCCTCAGAACAGCCTCAATTTATCGGGTCATGGACTCTATAACGTGTCTTAAGCGTTCCTTCCACGGGGATGCTGGCCCATGTTGACTGCAATGCTTACCACAGTTATGTCAAGTTGGGTGGTAGTGGATCTCTACTCCGAGTTGCTCATTCCATCTCCTCCCACAGATGGTCATTTGGATTCAGATCTGGAGACTGAGCAGGCCACTGCAGTAAACTGAATTCACTGTCATGTTCATGGAGCCATTCATGGACAATCCTAGCCTTGTGGCATGGGGCATCATCCTGCTGAAAAAAAAAACTGATCGATACACTGCTGCCATGAAAGGATGCACCTGATTGGTAATAATGTTCAGATATCCTGTGGCATTCAAACATTGCTCCACTTTTTTAAAAGGGGCCCAATGTGTGCCATGAAAACACACCCCACACCATCACACCACCAATGTTGACATGCTGCATTTTGGATGCATGTACTCATGTGGTTTTGTCCATAAACTAGTCCTCCAGTCAGCGTGAAACAGCAAGAACCGGATTTAATCAGAACAAGCAATATTTTTCCATTTCTCCAGTGTCTAGTGTTTTCATTCCCACTGCAACCTCAGTTTCTTGTTTTTCGCTGAAGAAGTGGAACTCTGTAAGAATGTCTGCTGCCATATCCCATTCGTGTCAAGTTACGACGAGTTGTGCATTCTTTTATGGGTCTTTGGTCACCAATGTTGTACCAGCCTGTCAGTTAACTAATTGTAGCCCATCTGTTGCTCTGCACAATTCATGTCAGCCTCCTTTGTCCTATTTCATCAATGACCCGTTTTTGACCACTGTCCTGCCGTTGGTTGGATGTCGTTTGTGTGGTGGACAAATCTTGATACTCACGGGAAACTATTGAGCATGAAAAATCCAGCAGCGTTGCAGATCTTGACACACTCAAACCGGTGTGCCTGGTACCTACTACCATACCTTGTTCAATCTTTTGTCTTGCCCATTCACTCTCGGAATAGCACACGTACACAATCCATATCTTAAAAATCCAAGGCTTAAAAATCCTCCTATAACCTGTCTCCTTCCCTTCATCTACACGAATTGAAGTGGATTTAACAAGTGACATCAATCACTATCATTGGTCTAGTCCTGAACACTATCACTGATCTAGTCCCTAACACAATCACGGGCATAGTACTGAACACTATCACTGGTGAAGTCCTAACACTATCAAGGGCGCTAGTACTGAACACTATCACTGGTCTAGTCCTCAACACTATCACTGGTCTAGTCCCTAACATTTTCACTTGTCTAGTCCTCAACACTATCACTGGTCTAGTCCTGAACACTATCACTGGTCTAGTCATTCCACTCAGCACCTTCAGTAGGTTCCAGCACAACACATTTTTTACCAATGGGAAGGTGTTAACGCTCCTGTATCTTCAGCCTGGGCTCCACTCATGGTCAGAGTGAAGTCACTCCTCGATCCACTACCCACTGAATCTATATTGCGAGTTCTAATAAGGTGGATGCAGGTTTGTTTTTGGTCCAGATTTCTGTTGAAACCACAATAAACATTCATGTCCATGTGTGACTCTCCACTGCAACAATAACTCAAAGGTCCAATGTAGCAGTTTTTATATCGATATGAAATAATTTCTGGGTAACAAGGAAGTTCCTTGCTGTAATAGATTCCCATTAAAATAGGCAAAAAATGCTTTTAAGCTAAAAATTTGAAGAATTTCTGTGAGTGGTCTGAGTTGGGAGGGGAAAACAAAAAAAATGCTGTTATTGGCAGAGAGACTTGGAACTCTCTCTGCTTTTGGTCGGGGCGGCAGGGTAGCCTAGTGGGTAGAGCGTTGGACTAGTAACCGGAAGGTTGCAAGTTCAAATCCCTGAGCTGACAAGGTACAAATCTGTCGTTCTGGCCCTGAACAGGCAGTTGTTTTAAGGCCGTCATTGAAAATAAGAGTGTGTTCTTAACTGACTTGCCTAGTTAAATGAAGGTATTTTTTTTTTTTTTTACCAATTTGCCACATGTCCCCATGGAAAGCCCAAACTCCCTCAAACCCAAACCTGCTAATTAGAATGTGTACAGTAGATCATATGTGTACAGTAGATCATATGTGTACAGGAGATCATATTTACTACCGGGAACTGTCAGGATATAACACTGATCCATGTCTTCACAATGTTACTTTAATCAACTGTTGTAAATATGAGATAAAACACAGAAAACTGGATTTTGACTGTACAGGGCATCTAATGGATTACTGCTGGTTTTACAGCAGTGGAGAGTAACTACAGTATGGGACCTGAAAGGACAGCTTTCACTGCAGAAGTCTGAGTCACAGTGATCTGCCCTCTGGATACTGAGAAAAGAATAACACATTGTCAGATCAGATCCCCCCCCCCCAAAAATAAATAAGTAGGGGAACTGTAAAAATATCTGAACACTATGAAGTTGATATGAACAAACACACACTCAATTACATGCTTGCTTACACATATATTAGCATACACACACACACACTTGATCTCTCTCTTCTCTCCCTCTCTCTCGATTGTCAAGAACCTTTCTGTAATTTAATATGTTTTTTTGTTTGTCTATCTTTTGTATGTCTTTGTCTACATGTTTGTCTATGTTTACAACAAGCAAGGGGAAGATATCAGAACAGGGACGTTGTGGAATAATAACATAAAATCAAATCAAATTTTATTTGTCACATACACATGGTTAGCAGATGTTAATGCGAGTGTAGCGAAATGCTTGTGTTTCTAGTTCCAACAATGCAGTAATAACCAAAAAGTAATCTAACAATTCCAAAACTACTGTCTTACACACAGTGTAAGGGGATAAAGAATATGTACATAAGGATATATGAATGAGTGATGGTACAGAGCGGCATAGGCAAGTAGATGGTAGATGGTATCGAGTACAGTTTATACATATGAGATGAGTATGTAAACAAAGTGGCATAGTTAAAGTGGCTAGTGATACATGTATTACATAAAGATGCAGTAGATGATATAGAGTACAGTATATACGTATACATATGAGATGAATAATGTAGGGTATGTAAACATTATATTAGGTAGCATTGTTTAAAGTGGCTAGTGATATATTTTACATAATTTCCCATCAATTCCCATTATTAAAGTGGCTGGAGTCGAGTCAGTGTGTTGGCAGCAGCCACTCAATGTTAGTGGTGGCTGTTTAACAGTCTGATGGCCTTGAGATAGAAGCTGTTTTTCAGTCTCTCGGTCCCAGCTTTGATGCACCTGTACTGACCTCGCCTTCTGGATGATAGCGGGGTGAACAGGCAGTGGCTCGGGTGGTTGATGTCCTTGATGATCTTTATGGCCTTCCTGTAACATCGGGTGGTGTAGGTGTCCTGGAGGGCAGGTAGTTTGCCCCCGCTGATGCGTTGTGCAGACCTCACTACCCTCTGGAGAGCCTTACGGTTGTGGGCGGAGCAGTTGCCGTACCAGGCGGTGATACAGCCTGCCAGGATGCTCTCGATTGTGCATCTGTAGAAGTTTGTGAGTGCTTTTGGTGACAAGCCGAATTTCTTCAGCCTCCTGAGGTTGAAGAGGCGCTGCTGCGCCTTCTTCACGATGCTGTCCGTGTGGGTGGACCAATTCAGTTTGTCTGTGATGTGTATGCCGAGGAACATAAAACTTGCTACCCTCTCCACTACTGTTCCATCGATGTGGATAGGGGGGTGTTCCCTCTGCTGTTTCCTGAAGTCCACAATCATCTCCTTAGTTTTGTTGATGTTGAGTGTGAGGTTATTTTCCTGACACCACACTCCGAGGGCCCTGACCTCCTCCCTCTAGGCCGTCTCGTCGTTGTTGGTAATCAAGCCTACCACTGTTGTGTCGTCCGCAAACTTGATGATTGAGTTGGAGGCGTGCGTGGCCACGCAGTCGTGGGTGAACAGGGAGTACAGGAGAGTGCTCAGAACGCACCCTTGTGGGGCCCCAGTGTTGAGGATCAGCGGGGTGGAGATGTTGTTGCCTACCCTCACCACCTGGGGGTGGCCCGTCAGGAAGTCCAGTACCCAGTTGCACAGGGCGGGGTCGAGACCCCGAGCTTACTATGGTGTTAAATGCCGAGCTGTAGTCGATGAACAGCATTCTCACATAGGTATTCCTCTTGTCCAGGTGGGTTAGGGCAGTGTGCAGTGTGGTTGAGATTGCATCGTCTGTGGACCTATTTGGGCGGTAAGCAAATTGGAGTGGGTCTAGGGTGTCGGGTAGGGTGGAGGTGATGTGGTCCTTGACTAGTCTCTCAAAGCACTTCATGATGACGGAAGTGAGTGCTACGGGGCGGTAGTCGTTTAGCTCAGTTACCTACTTTTGGTTGTAGGCCGTGTCAGTGGCACTGTATTGTCCTCAAAGCGGGCAAAAAAGTTATTTAGTCTGCCTGGGAGCAGGACATCCTGGTCCGTGATGGGGCTGGTTTTCTTTTTGTAATCCGTGATTGACTGTAGACCCTGCCACATACCTCTTGTGTCTGAGCCGTTAAATTGAGATTCTACTTTGTCTCTATACTGAAGCTTAGCTTGTTTGATTGCCTTGCGGAGGGAATAGCTACACTGTTTGTATTCGGTCATATTTCCGGTCACCTTGCCCTGATTAAAAGCAGTGGTTCGCGCTTTCAGTTTCACGCGAATGCTGCCATCAATCCACGGTTTCTGGTTTGGGAATGTTTTAATCGTTGCTATGGGAACGACATCTTCAACGCACGTTCTAATGAACTCGCACACCGAATCAGCGTATTCGTCAATGTTGTTGTCTGACGCAATACGAAACATATCCCAGTCCACGTGATGGAAGCAGTCTTGGAGCGTGGAATCAGATTGGTCGGACCAGCGTTGAACAGACCTCAGCATGGGAGCTTCTTGTTTTGTACGGGATGAATTTGTACTGTAGTAAAACCGTCTCTATAGTAATGCAAAGTCTCTTTCGTGATCATATGAAACGTCAATTGCTATGGAAATGCTGGGATGTGGGATGTGTTTTTCTATTAAAATTATGTTACATTTAGTTATGATGCAGCTATGATGTTGATACGATATGGATTACAATTATCATCCTGAATATTAAGGCTATACTCATTTCACTGAGGGGCAGTGTTGTTACAGCTAATGCCTGTTTGCCTAAGGCTGATGTCACACAGGTGTTTGTATGCGTGCATACATGCATATACACACACTCTCACACACTCTCATTACACACACGTGCACATACACGGACACATACACACACATACACACATGTAAATAGTGCTGTACAGTTGAAGTCGGAAGTTTACTTACACCTTAGCCAAATACATTTAAACTCAGTTTTTCACAATTACTGACATTTAACCCTAGAAAAATTCCCTGTCTTAGGTCTGTTGGGATCACAACTTTGTTTTAATTAAGAATGTGAAATGTCAGAATAATATTAGAGAGAATGATTTATTTCAGCTTTTATTTCTTTCATCACATTCCCAGTGGGTCAGAAGTTTACATACACTCAATTAGTACTTGGTAGCATTGCCTTTAAGTTGTTTAACTTAGGTCAAACGTTTCGGGTAGCCTTCCACAAGCTTCCCACAATAAGTTGGGTGAGTCTTGACCCATTCCTCCTGACAGAGCTGGTGTTACTGAGTCAGGTTTGTAGGCCTTCTTGCTCGCACAAGCTTTTTCAGTTCTGCCCACACATTTTCTATGGGATTGAGGTCAGGGCTTTGTGATGGCCACTCTAATACCTTGACTTTGCTGTCCTTAAGCCATTTTGCTACAACTTTGGAAGTAAGCTTGGGGTCATTGTCCATTTGGAAGACCCATTTGCAACCAAGCTTTAACTTCCTGACAGATGTCTTGAGATGTTGCTTCAATATATCCACAGAATTTTCATACCTCATGATGCCATCTATTTTATGAAGTACACCAGTCTCTCCTGCAACAAGGCACCCCCACAACATGATGCTGCCACCCCTGTGCTTCACGGTTGGGATGGTGTTCTTTGGCTTGCAAGCTTCCCCCTTTTTCCTCCAAACATAACGATGGTCATTATGGCCAAACAGTTATATTTTTGTTTCTCCAAAAAGTAAGATCTTTGTCCCCATGTGCAGTTGCAAACCGTAGTCTGGCTTTTTATGGCGGTTTTGGCCGCCGAGCGGCCTTTCAGGTTATGTCGATATAGGACTTGTTTTACTGTGGATATAGATACTTTTATACCTATTTCCTCCAGCATGTTCACAAGGTCCTTTGCTGTTGTTCTGGGATTGATTTGCACTCTTCGCACCAAAGTACGTTCATCTTTTGTTACATCTTTTGTTTGTTATATCTGGAGTACTTCTCCTGTCCTATTCGGTGTCCTGTGTGAATCTAAGTGTGCGTTCTCTAATTCTCTCCTTCTCTCTTTCTCTCTCTCGGAGGACCTGAGCCCTAGGACCATGCCCCAGGACTACCTGACATGATGACTCCTTGCTGTCCCCAGTCCACCTGGCTGTGCTGCTGCTCCAGTTTCAACTGTTCTGCCTTATTATTATTCGACCATGCTGATCATTTATGAACATTTGAACATCTTGGCCATGTTCTGTTATAATCTCCACCCGGCACAGCCAGAAGAGGACTGGCCATCCCACATATGCTCTCTCTAATTCTCTCTTTCTTTCTCTCTCTCGGAGGACCTGAGCCCTAGGACCATGCCCCAGGAATACCTGACATGATGACTCCTTGCTGTCCCCAGTCCACCTGACTGTGCTGCTGCTCCAGTTTCAACTATTCTGCCTTATTATTATTCGACCATGCTGGTCATTTATGAACATTTGAACATCTTGACCATGTTTTGTTATAATCTCCACCCGGCACAGCCAGAAGAGGACTGGCCACCCCACATAGCCTGGTTCCTCTCTAGGTTTCTTCCTAGGTTTTGGCCTTTCTAGGGAGTTTTTCCTAGCCACCGTGCTTCTTCACCTGCATTGCTTGCTGTTTGGGGTTTTAGGCTGGGTTTCTGTACAGCACTTTGAGATATCAGCTGATGTACGAAGGGCTATATAAAATAAATTTGATTGATTGATTTGATCTCTAGGAGACAGAACGCATCTCCTTCCTGAGCGGTATAATGGCTGCGTGGACCCATGGTGTTTATACTTGCATTTTTTTTTTTGAGGTCTTGGCTGATTTCTTTTCATTTTCTCATGATGTCAAACAAAGAGGCACTGAGTTTGAAGGTAGGCCTTGAAATATATCCACAGGTACACCTCCAATTGACTCAAATTATGTCAATTAGCCTATCAGAATCTTCTAAAGCCATGACATTATTTTCTGGTATTAACCAAGCTGTTTAAAGGCACAGTCAACTTTGTGTATGTAAACTGCTGACCCACTGGAATTGTGATACAGTGAATTATATATGAAATAATCTGTCTGTTATCAATTGTTGGAAAAATGACTTGTGTCATGTACAAAGTAGATGTCCTAACCGACTTGCCAAAACTATAGTTTGTTAACAAGAAATTTGTGGAGTGGTTGAAAAACAAGTTTTATTGACTCCAACCTAAGTGTATGTAAACTTCCCACTTCAACTGTAGGTTCATACATTGTGAAATAGCACAGTTCCAAATAGAATCAAACTGGATGGACATCAGAAATAGAGGAAGGACTAAAAACAAACAAAATATAACTATTGTAAAATAGATTGTGTCTGTAAAGCGTGTTTAATATGTATAAACTGAAGGTAGAAGCCTAAGTGTTATTGTTTATTAGTTTACTCCAATTGGGGGAAGGATGGTAGTGTTTGCTGGGAATTATAAAGGTATATTCTAAAATGTATGTATGTATATATGTATGTGTATGTATGTATGTGTATATGGACGAATGTTTATGTATATATTGTATATATATATATATATATATATATAGATATATATGGATATATATATATATATATATTTACCCCAAAAGTATATGGGAGATTGGAAATAATGCAGACAATTACATTGATGGAAGCAACAATCTATCCGCAATATTAAAGCTGATCCACCCCTTAAAACAATATGATCTTGTTATACTGTAGCAACAACACCAGTGAGAATAATTAGTGATATTTGATAATTAACCTTTAAGATCTGCTCTCAGAACTCACACTGCTCAACGGTTACTTTCCATAACAAATTCTGTGTATTTCAAACGTTTAATTCCTAATATGATTTTATTCAATTCTAAGTTTAGCAATGGTTTTCAACAGTGTGGGGTCTACACTTCTCCATTATATGTCCACATGTCTTCTTAACCTCCAACCCCCAGGGAACAGAGCAAACATCTGGTGACAGTGCTGCTCTATTATGGGACAAGCAGAACCACCCAGTCATGTCTATGTACATCTGTTTCACTCCCAGTTTCACTGCCTGGACTGGTGAGTGGGTGGACTATATTTACTGTGACCTCTATGGTGTATTCAAGGAGGGGGACTTTCTTACAATGACGAACACATCATGTAATAGATGACATATAAGATGGGTATTACTAAAGACAGACATTGACAGTTACTGACGTGTATAATGTCTGAGCCCCACATCTTTTTATTTTTATACGGGGGGGGGGGGGGGGGGGGGCTTCTGTAAATCAGTGGGGTAACTTTGTATAGGTGCACTTATGTGTTAGGACAAATAGTGATGATGATGATGTCAGATAACATTTGATCTGAATTATCACTTTCTGATATTGTCACATGCCAGAGTTAATGTATTCTGCTGACTAGTGTTCCATGTCACTGTTTCTTCCCTCTCAGCACCTGCAGTAGGTCCCAACTGTAGCAATGCAGTCACTGTGAAGTCTGACTGAGAGAGGTTTTTGTACAGCTCTGTATCACTGTGTTAACGCTCTACCACTGTGGTAACTCTGACAGTAGTAATCTCCTGCATCTTCAGCCTGGACTCCACTGATGGTCAGAGTGAAGTCACTCCCAGATCCACTGCCACTGAATCTAGATGGAATCCCAGACTGAAGGGTTCTAGCCCAGTATATCAGGAGTTTAGGAGCTCCTCCAGGTTTATGTTGGTACCAGGCTAGATGGTTATTGTTATACACATTACTGCTGGTTTTACAGTTCAGAGAGACTGACTGTCCTGGGAGAACAGCTTCCACTGCAGGAGTCTGAGTTACAATGTACTGTCCTCTGGATTCTGAAAAATGTATTAAAAACACAATTAAATATTAAATACATATTGTAATAAGTAGTTCTGAATATACATATTAAAGCCATATATATTACTCCTTTGTGTTTCTTTAATGATTTTTTCGACAATATGAAAAACAAATCTTAACACTGTAACCTTGAAAGCAGAGGGCCAGTGTCTAGATGAAGATGGTGATAAAAGTCATGGTTGTTGTGGGTTCTGTTGTCATGAAGGACAGCTCTCAGTCAGGAAGTGTTACACTCACAGGGCTATAAACACTCCCAGACCACTGAAGTATGCACTGCCAATGCAAAGTGTCCTCTCTATGCAAATGGTAATCCGAGGAACAACCAAAACCATCAATGCTGAGAACAGGATTTGTTTCAACGGCTATCTCACCGTGGTATCTAAAAAATGACATATGATTAAGCAAAAAGTAGGTGCTTGTGCTTCCAGAATTCTAGTGGCTACTTACTATGGGGCTCCGGACAATCTGTTGAGGATAAAATAGGATTTTGTTTGTCTCCCCCCAGTGGTTAGAGCTGGTAACAACGGAAACCTCAGCGTTTCGGTGAACGTAGATAGAGATAAAAACTCAGAGAAAGATATCCCACAGTGACAGAGATTATACAGTAGCATAACAGTCAGGCAATCAAACCCCACTCAAAGGAATTTAAATCTAAATGAGTTCACTTGAAACTAGGCCTAAAAGCACAAAGATTGCTTAAACACCAATGTGCATAAAATACACAAATATATGCATAATAGCAAGCCTATTGTTTTGCAAATCTTAATGCAAAATCAAGATGTCCAGACTGTCATGTGGTTTTGACCAATTCTCGTTAAAGGATTCACTCAAGCCAATCCCATTGAACGGTTTTGTTAAGTTCTATACATGACAGAAATGAATTCAGATAGTCCATTACACTTAGATTTAAGCACCTTTACAAAAGGTTAAATAAGTGTCTGATTTCAGACAAAAAAAAGTGGGATGGATGTTGAGTTTCTTAACAAAGCAACACTGCCTCTTTGATAGATTACAGAACCTCTCCGAAAACAACGCAGGTGACAAGAGAGACACAGGTCATTGTTTAAACACCTCTTTTCCAGAAGTCATTGTTGAGTTATTGCAGCTTTTCTGTGGTGCTACAAAACTGTCTTGAGATGATCCCTAATGCTTCCTCTGTCAGATTGAAATAATACTCAGGTTCAGTCGCGTCGCCCTCGTCTGGCACTGCTCTGCTGTTTTCATGAAGCCCTGGTCAGTCATTTGAGAGATCTCTGTATAAATGTGTTGAAGTTCAGTGTTTCCCCTCAGGTCCTATTGGATTCTGTCACTGCCCCACATGTCGAGGAGGGCTTCAGTCTCCTCAATGCTCCAGGGGAGATCTAGTTCCCATGGTGATGGACAGCTGCCTGATTCTGGAGAGCCTAAAAAGAGATTAGGAGATTGTTTGCTTACCTGTTCCTTGGACTTGTCCACCTGGGACCTCTCGCATGTCTGTGGCGCCGTTCGATTCCTCAGCCAGAGAATCACAGGATAGACACTTGTTCCCAAATATTTGCACAAACTGATCATAGAATTTGCACTCCACTTCTTCCCCTCCAACCCTGGGAAAATAGAACGTAACATTTGGTTGTTGACTCAATGCTTATTCCTCATATCTGGTTAGTTAATGAGCTTTGCTTATCTAACATGAGCTTGGCAAACCTCTGACCATGAATACACAACTGTTCCATCAGTATGGCGTCTTCATAATCAATTCACAATTATATATAGTGGTTATCAATTTCATATCCATATCTTTTCCCCCATGGCTTACTGATTGCTCTCACAGAACTGGCGGAAGTTGGCCTTTAGCAGCTTCACTCTAGACTGGCACTGTTGGGCTGTACTCAGATAGCCCTCGTTGGCCATGGCCTGAGAGATCTCGGTGACAATGTGTCTGTTTTTGGTGCAGTCCTTCAGATCCTCCTGGACCTCGTCACTCCCCCAGATACTGAGGAGGACCTGGGTCTCACTGGCGCTCCAGGGGAACTTGGAGCCGTCAGTTAAAGTAGGGCTAGCTGAAGAGAGACACCCAATGAACACATTGTTTACAATGGGAAGGGAATTGTGATGAAATTAAGTAAAGCATTGATTTGATGAATTAAATATATTCCATCTCAATTTATATCCGATGTTGAGGTGTAATTTATAAAGCAAAGAACTAGACATAAAACAGTAGTTATAAATATTTTGCATTCACTTGTCACGGTGGAAGCTGGCCTTGAGTCATTTGATGAGGGTGTGGCACTGCTCAGCCGTCCTTATGAATCCTTGGGCCGTCATTCTCTGTGAGATGTACTCAAACACATGTCTGTTCTTCAAGCACCCGCGGAGGGAGAGCTGCACGTGGTCCTCACCCCAGACCTCCAGCAGAGCCTAGGTCTCCCGATCGGACCAGGGCATCTTTCTGCTGGACTCTGTCACAGCGTAACTGACTGAGCCCTGGCCTTCAAAAAACAAAAATGAGACATGCATATGGAAGGTATGAGCGGCAGGGATTAATCTGCGCAGGATGTTTTTGGGAGGTTTTAGGTGGCTACTAAAATATATTTTTAAAGATTGATTATGACTAGGGTCCTGATTTGACCTGACCGGGACAACTGCTGGCACGGACACAGGAAAAACACAGGACCCTAATTACATTAGACTTAAAGGTTTAGGATGATGAAGGGGCACCATACATGTTTCCTGATCTGGTTCCTCAGTGGGATGTGGACTGAAGTCATCACACAAATCAACAATCTCTGCATCGAGTGAGAGAGTGTCGTTGCCTAACACCGGCTCCAGGAACCTGTAGTATCTGAAGAGTAAGGGCTCCCCTCTGTTTCTGTAGGTATGACCAGAGGTAGAGGGAGGTGGAGAACAGTGGGAGGTGAAGGGTTAATTTGTAACAGGTCCCAATTTAGGCACCATGACTCGCCTTACCCACAAATAATCTGTGCTTTGCACTTACGTCCTGCTGTGGAGACACCGTCGGTAAGTTTTCCTCAGCCGCTTAACCCTCGAGTGGCACTGCTCAGCCGTTTTGAAGTGCCCAATGGTGGCCAGCTTCTCCGCGATGTCGGCGAAAATGTGCCCTTTGCCAACGCAACCTCGGAGGCTCTTCTGGACCTCCTCGTTCCCCCACAGCTCAATGAGGCCCAGCGTCTCTGACTCTGACCACAGGGTATATCTCATCCCTTCAGCACCTGCTCCGGGAGACATATACATTGGCAACCTCCAGATCATAGGTACGGCTCTGCTGATTTGATTGACTGAGTCTTCAATGTAAACAGATAAACCGTCTGTACTGCCAATGTACCTGTGTCCTGGTCTACTGTTTGATCATCTCTTTCATCATACTCATCAATGGAGACCACTTCATGACCAAGTATTCGCTCCAACTGATTGTAGAACTTGTGTTCTGCTCCCTTTCTTCCACATCTGAGAATAGCAGACAGAAAAGGAAGCCATTTAAAAAACTTGAGATGGAGTATTCTGGCTATGGGTTAGACTAGAGTAAACTTATTTGTATGTTTCTGCAAAATCATATCAACATAAAAACATCAGAAAGTGTCCAATTTAAATCTGTGGGGTACAAACATACTTTTTCCTGTCGTAGCACTGACGGAAGTTGTTCCTCATAGACTTGACTTTCCAGCGACACTGCTCTGGAGTCTTGGAGTACCCCTGGTCATGAATCTTTTCTGATATGTCCATGTAGATGGGGCCGTTGTGGACCAAGTCTCTCAGCACCCTCTGAACCTCGTCCTCCCCCCAGATGTCAATGAAGGCCAGGGTCTCAGGATCTGACCATGAGCCTGGTGTGGTCCTCTCAGAACTGGTGTAGTTGTCCTCTTCTGGACACTCTAAACACAAAACAGCCCAATAACATGAACGTTTCCCTGTTTAGACTTGGAAAAGGTACTTGTGTTGAGGGGACGGCACCTACAGTAGAGCCAGTAGCTAAATATGATGTAACAAACAGGGTTCAATCTGACATACCCATGCAAGGTGTCATCATAAAGATGGCATAGTTTGATGTGAGCTGAACTTTTACCTTGAAGTAAGTCACTGTTTGATTCCTCTAATTGGTCAAGTCTGTCACCACTGTGCTGGAGGAGGGAGGCTGCATCTCAAGTATTAGCTTCAAAATATCATAGAACTTCAAATCAACCTGCTCAGATCCAGATGAACTAGAAAGTGCACAGTTAGAGAGATTGCAAAATTAGAATCAATCTTTAATTCAATTTACATTAGCAAAATGACAAATGTATCAATAATAGAAGCTGAAATTCAATGATTACCAGATGGTTTCCTGGCACTGCCGATAGCCGGCTTTCAATCGCTTTATCCTGGTGTGGCACTGATCTGCAGTTCTGTAATAACCACGGAAGTTGAGCTTTCCCGAAATCTCTGAGTATATGTGACTGTTGTGCGGGCAGCGCTTCAGGTTCTGCTGCACAGTATTGCCTCCCCAGAGCTCCAGCAGGATCACCGTCTCGCCGTCCGCCCAGGGGATCTTCTTCCTGTCCTCTGGCATGCCCACCATAGCCCCTGGATGGATCAGTCAATGGGAAAAAGTGTGTGAGAAAGATTGGCACAATCCATCCACTCATCCACTCATCCATCCAATCCCTAAACTCTTCTTGACTCCTCCTCACAGATATCAAAGAATGAGTCAGATATGCTAGGTTGAGTTTCTTCCCAGTCCTTCCATACCCATACAGAGGTCTTCATGTTGATCTTATTATAGTTTACTAGTGAAAGAGGAACTGGTTAACCAGTAGAGAGAATGTGACCTTACCCCTCTCCTGGGAAGAGTAAACAGAGCGCTCGTTGTCTGCTGATGATGATTCTCTAGACTCCATGTCAAGACAGTTTTCTGACATCTCCACATGTGAGGGAAGCTCATTCCCCAGTATTATCTCCAGCAGGTCATATAATTTGCATTCTACTTGCTCTCTGCCTTTCATGCTGCATTTGGGGAAAGAAAACAAAGCACATTTTCAAAGCAAAGCATTTTTCTGTCTCAAATAGACAAAATGTAAGCCATGGCAGGATATCAAACAAGAATGCAAAGGCCCGAGCATAGATCTCTGTGGGACTCCCAATGCACAAAGAAAATGATTGTTAAACTATAACTGACATACTTGTTCTCGTAGCACTGTCGGAAACTCCGTTTCAGTCTTTTAACCCTTGTCTGGCACTGCTCTGCAGTCCGGATAAAGCCCTGGGCAGACATCCTTTGGGATATCACAGCAAAAAGGTGCCCATTTCTATGCATACCCCTCAATTCCCTCTACATTTTGTCATCTCCCCAATATGTTGACTAGGGTGAAGGTTTCCAAGTCTGTCCAGGGAACACTTCTGGTTCCTTCAGTGGAAATAGAGACAAACATAACAGCAGTGATCACTGATTATTAATAATTTGATTGATTTAGATCAGGGCTGCCCAACCCTCTTCCTGGAGATCTACCTTCCTGTGGGTTTTCAGTCCGACCCTAATTTAACACACCTGATTCTACTTATTAGCTGTTCAACAAGACCTTAACTATCTGAATCAGATACGCAAAATTAGGGTTGGACTGAATACAGGACAGTAGATCTCCAGGAAGAGGGTTGGGCAGCCCTGATTTAGATTAATCACATTGCACATTCCAAATGTAAAATCAGCTGTATTAACATTCAAGCAGTTTGACCTCTTTGTAAGGTTGTGGGCAACATGCTGCATGCTAACACACATTAGTCACTTTCCCAAGAGCCAATGTTATGTGATTTACCAAGAAAGGCACAATCGGACCATACCCATCTCTTGTAGACCAGAGTGGCCAGGGAACTCCCAATCATCAGTGTCTTTTATCTGGTCATCTCTCACCTCTTTAACATCATAGGTGACCTCAGGAACCATTAAGGGGAACATGTTCCCAAGTATTCACTCGAGCAGGTCAAAATATTTACACTCCACTCTGTACATAGGGAATGGTTTCAGTGTGAGAATATAGACAAGCCCATTTCAGGGATATTTCAGGGATACTGTGCATATGTACAGTCGTGGCCAAAAGTTCTGAGAATGACACAAATATTAATTTCCACAAAGTTTGCTGCTTCAGTGACTTTAGATATTTTTGTCAGATGTTACTATAGAATAATGAAGTATAATTACAAGCATTTCATGTGTCAAAGACTTTTATTGACAATTACATGAAGTTGATGCAAAGAGTCAATATTTGCAGTGTTGACCCTTCTTTTTCAAGACCTCTGCAATTCGCCCTGGCATGCTGTCAATTAACTTCTGGGCCACATCCTGACTGATGGCAGCCCATTCTTGCATAATCAATGCTTGGAGTTTGTCAGAATTTGTGGGTTTTTGTTTGTCCACCCGCCTTGAGGTTTGACAACAAATTCTCAATGGGATTAAGGTCTGGGGAGTTTCCTGGCCATGGACCCAAAATATTGATGTTTTGTTCCCCGAGCCACTTAGTTATCACTTTTTCCTTATGGCAAGGTGCTCCATCATGCTGGAAAAGGCATTGTTCGTCACCAAACTGTTCCTGGATGGTTGGGAGAAGTTGCTCTCAGAGGATGTGTTGGTACCATTCTTTATTCATGGCTGTGTTCTAAGGCAAAATTGTGAGTGAGCCCACTCCCTTGGCTGAGAAGCAACCCCACACATGAATGGTATCAGGATGCTTTACTGTTGGCATGACACAGGACTGATGTTTTATTATTTTTAGTTTTTTAATCCATTATTTTACCAGGTACATTGACTGAGAACACGTTCTCATTTGCAGCAACGACCTGGGGAATAGTTACAGGGGAGAGGAGGGGGATGAATGAGCCAATTGTAAACTGGGGATTATTAGGTGACCGTGATGGTTTGAGGGCCAGATTGGGAATTTAGCCAGGACACCGGGGTTAACACCCCTACTCTTACGATAAGTGCCATGGGATCTTTAACCCACAGGTGGCTGTTGGCACCTTAATTGGGGAGAACAGGCTCATAGTAATGTCAGCAACGGCATAAACTGAATGGCATCAAACACATGATTTCCATTGATACCGTTCCATTCACTCCATTCCAGCCATTATTATGAGCTGTTCTCCCCTGAGCGTCTCCTGTGCAAAAAAATACATTTAATCAATAGGGAGAAATACACATATAGTTTGGGTAATTCATCTTCCGGGGTGTGTGTGCATGTTACAGGTGACTGATACACAAGTAGAAGATTCCGGGGCCAATTTCTTGGAGCTGGTCCAAACCCTGCTACAAGACCCAGGTGTGAAAGAGAACTTCTTCCTGGTGAGATGACACTCTCCCTAATTTTCTCTCCCTCTCTCTCTCCCTCCCCCCTCTCACTCACGGTTAAACATTTTCTATATATTCTAACCCCTCAGGAGGTGTTCCCAGTACAGTACGGGCAGAAGTATGACACAGCACTGGAGATTCTCCTGTGGGAGTTCCTCTCCAGACTGGAGGAGCTGCTGCCTGTACCAGACTTTGCACAGGTGCTACCACTCAACATTGTATTTCACAACACATACACACCTTGACTATTGCCTTCAGTTAGCCTTCAGAATACAGCATGTATTGTATTAAACTTGAACCTACCACTGCTAATGCACACCCGTGATGACTAAGGGCACTTTCTCAGGTGGTGTCATGGCTTGATGGGGCCTCCTCAGTTCTGGATGAGTGTTTGCAATCTGCGACTCCGCCAGAGGAGATGAAGGCTTTAATTGAACATCACAGAAATCTTGGACACATTGATGTAAAAGGTAAGGCTGGCTCAGTGGATAATTATGACTGATGTGTCATGATCTTTGCTTTGATTGTTAGAATTATACATGTATTATTTGACTAGCAAACGGGTGAGAAGTCGCAGTGATTTACTAAGCCTCTCATTCTCTATTTCTCTCAGACACTTGGTCTTTACCTATGGACGACTGCATCCTCCCCTCTGTCCCTCCTTCCATTCATGAAACTGAGGACTACTGCTGACAAACATACTCAAATACACTCTGATCGCCTGCAAGAGGCCACACCAATCTCAAACCATCCAAATAAAGAAGAGATTATTGAGATTCCCATTGACCAGCCAAATCTGGGGACTGGTAAGAGGAGGATATCTGAGAGAACAAGACAGAAGTGAAATGAACAGAGGGACAGAATTGAAACGGATGAAATTGTGGAGGAGGGAACGTCATTTTCAGCCAATGAGAGTAGGAGAGGGCAGACTCTGCCCTCGAAGAGGAAAATGAGCGACAGTTCGGAGGTTCGCCAGAAACAGCAAGTAGATTCACCTCTGTTTCAGTAAGAACCGATATTGAAGTAGCTCATTTTGGCGTGTCTCCCAGCATGCCTTTGATGACATTGTGTTTTTTTTGTGGGGGATTTTAAATCTGCTTTATGTGAATTTCTGTGTTCCTCTTTTACAGGGATTCTCCAGTGAACATCGAATCTTCTAGTGAATCTCCTCTCATCTCGATATGGGGAGAATACACAGATGTGAAATCTCTGTATATTATGAATAAATTTGAAATACAGTACATGGTAAAAGAAAATGCATGACAGTTTTACTTACCCTTTTGTGTCAAGAACCCCAAGATGCTGCCTATCCCATGACGACTGACACCAAAGTCTTGGTCGGATGATGAGACTCTAAACCTTATAGACATTTGGGGAAAAGACTCTGTGCAGCGAGTTCTGAAAGGCTGAGTCAAAAATCGCCGCGTATTCACTCTCATTTCCAAAAATATGTCTGAGAGAGGCTACATGAGAACTGTAGAGCAGTGTCAGACCAGGATCAAACGATTGAAGAACAGCTTTCGTCAGTCTCTCCAGCAGAAGTGAGTACACTACAGAAGAACATTTGCTATATATATATACAGTGCCTTGCGAAAGTATTCGGCCCCCTTGAACTTTGCGACCTTTTGCCACATTTCAGGCTTCAAACATAAAGATATAAAACTGTATTTTTTTGTGAAGAATCAACAACAAGTGGGACACAATCATGAAGTGGAACGACATTTATTGGATATTTCAAACTTTTTTAACAAATCAAAAACTGAAAAATTGGGCGTGCAAAATTATTCAGCCCCCTTAAGTTAATACTTTGTAGCGCCACCTTTTGCTGCGATTACAGCTGTAAGTCGCTTGGGGTATGTCTCTATCAGTTTTGCACATCGAGAGACTGACATTTTTTCCCATTCCTCCTTGCAAAACAGCTCGAGCTCAGTGAGGTTGGATGGAGAGCATTTGTGAACAGCAGTTTTCAGTTCTTTCCACAGATTCTCGATTGGATTCAGGTCTGGACTTTGACTTGGCCATTCTAACACCTGGATATGTTTATTTTTGAACCATTCCATTGTAGATTTTGCTTTATGTTTTGGATCATTGTCTTGTTGGAAGACAAATCTCCGTCCCAGTCTCAGGTCTTTTGCAGACTCCATCAGGTTTTCTTCCAGAATGGTCCTGTATTTGGCTCCATCCATCTTCCCATCAATTTTAACCATCTTCCCTGTCCCTGCTGAAGAAAAGCAGGCCCAAACCATGATGCTGCCACCACCATGTTTGACAGTGGGGATGGTGTGTTCAGCTGTGTTGCTTTTACGCCAAACATAACGTTTTGCATTGTTGCCAAAAAGTTCAATTTTGGTTTCATCTGACCAGAGCACCTTCTTCCACATGTTTGGTGTGTCTCCCAGGTGGCCCGTGGCAAACTTTAAACAACACTTTTTATGGATATCTTTAAGAAATGGCTTTCTTCTTGCCACTCTTCCATAAAGGCCAGATTTGTGCAATATACGACTGATTGTTGTCCTATGGACAGAGTCTCCCACCTCAGCTGTAGATCTCTGCAGTTCATCCTGAGTGATCATGGGCCTCTTGGCTGCATCTCTGATCAGTCTTCTCCTTGTATGAGCTGAAAGTTTAGAGGGACGGCCAGGTCTTGGTAGATTTGCAGTGGTCTGATACTCCTTCCATTTCAATATTATCGCTTGCACAGTGCTCCTTGGGATGTTTAAAGCTTGGGAAATCTTTTTGTATCCAAATCCGGCTTTAAACTTCTTCACAGCAGTATCTCGGACCTGCCTGGTGTGTTCCTTGTTCTTCATGATGCTCTCTGCGCTTTTAACGGACCTCTGAGACTATCACAGTGCAGGTGCATTTATACGGAGACTTGATTACACACAGGTGGATTGTATTTATCATCATTAGTCATTTAGGTCAACATTGGATCATTCAGAGATCCTCACTGAACTTCTGGAGAGAGTTTGCTGCACTGAAAGTAAAGGGGCTGAATAATTTTGCACGCCCAATTTTTCAGTTTTTGATTTGTTAAAAAAGTTTGACATATCCAATAAATGTCGTTCCACTTCATGATTGTGTCCCACTTGTTGTTGATTCTTCACAAAAAAATACAGTTTTATATCTTTATGTTTGAAGCCTGAAATGTGGCAAAAGGTCGCAAAGTTCAAGGGGGCCGAATACTTTCGCAAGGCACTGTATATATATATATATATATGAAATATTCTTATTAAATACTTCTTTCTCTACATAGTTGAATGTGCTGACAACAAAATCACACAAAAATGATCAATGGAAATCAAATTTATCAACCCATGGAGGTCTGAATTTGGAGTCACACTCCAGTGGAAAACCACACTACAGGCTGATCCAACTTTGATGTAATGTCCTTAAAACAAGTCAAAATAAGGCTCAGTAGTGTGTGTGGCCTCCACGTGCCTGTATGACCTCCCTACAACGCCTGGGCATGCTCCTGATGAGGTAGCGGATGGTCTCCTGAGGGATCTCCTCCCAGACCTGGACTAAAGCATCCGCCAACTCCTGAACAGTCTGTGGTGCAACGTGGCGTTGGTGGATGGAGAGAGACATGATGTCTCAGATGTGCTCAATTGGATTCAGGTCTGGGGAACGGGCAGGCCAGTCCATAGCATCAATGCCTTCCTCTTGCAGGAACTGCTGACACACTCCAGCCACATGAGGTCTAGCATTGTCTTGCATTAGGAGGAACCCAGGGCCAACCACACCAGCATATGGTCTCACAAGGGGTCTGAGGATCTCAGCTCGGTACCTAATGGCAGTCAGGCTACCAGTTAGACCCACCCCCAAACCTGTCATGCTGGAGGATGTTGCAGGCAGCAGAACGTTCTCCACGGCGTCTCCAGACTGTCACGTCTGTCACATGTGCTCAGTGTGAACCTGCTTTCATCTGTGAAGAGCACAGGGCGCCAGTGGCGAATTTGCCAATCTTGGTGTTCTCTGGCAAATGCCAAACGTCCTGCACGGTGTTGGGCTGTAAGCACAACCCCCACCTGTGGACGTTGGGCCCTCATACCACCCTCATGGAGTCTGTTTCTGACCGTTTGAGCAGACACATGCACATTTGTGGCCTGCTGGAGGTCATTTTGCAGGGCTCTGGCAGTGCTCCTCCTCCTCCTCCTTGCACAAAGGCGGAGGTAGCGGTCCTGCTGCTGGGTTGTTGCCCTCCTACGGCCTCCTCCACGTCTCCTCATGTACTGGCCTGTCTCCTGGTAGCGCCTCCATGCTCTGGACACTACGCTGACAGACACAGCAAACCTTCTTGTCACATCTCGCATTGATGTGCCATCCTGGATGAGCTGCACTACCTGAGCCACTTGTGTGGGTTGTAGACTCCGTCTCATGCTACCACTAGAGTGAAAGCACCGCCAGCATTCAAAAGTGAACAAAACATCAGCCAGGAAGCATAGGAACTGAGAAGTGGTCTGTGGTCCCCACCTGCAGAACCACTCCTTTATTGGGGGTGTCTTGCTAATTGCCTATAATTTCCACCTGTTGTCTATTCCATTTGCACAACAGCATGTGTGGGGGGTTCTCCATTTATAAACTGTGATACTGTATTTACTGTCGTTGCTTTGGTCTTTTTCACTAAATTTCGTTTTTCTTTCATCACAACTGATGAGGAAGAGTGTAGCCACATCAACATTGCCAGACTTCCAGGAACGCTTGCGAAACAGACCACGCGTGGTTTGGGATTTGAGAATTTAATGAGAGAAAGGTTGGACTAAATTCCTGAGTTGTTCATTTTCTCGAAATCTAAAGACACAACCTAGATTCCATACAATGTCTCAAGTATTTTAACATGTTTTTACTCCGACCTCCTGAAATCGACAAATTGACACCTTTTCATTTTCGTCAAAACTACTTTATTTGGAAGGAATGCCTTTGATTTGCCCGCACATGCGCAGTTTGTCGTGAGACGCAACGACGTACTTCTACGTATGCGCTTTGCTAGACAAAGTCGTCATGACATCGCCCAGTGTGATCCGGGATTTCTATTGGAGGGGCAGTTTTAGCCTATCTTCATACTGTACTGTCTTTGATGTAGTGGTATCCTGTGGTTCGCTGTCCTAAACCAGGAAAAACAGTCGCGTAAGTCATTGTGAGATGGCTCAACAATTGTTATTAAAAGTAATTTGCAATCATCAGGGAACATTGAACTATGCAGATCTGGCAGATATTGGGTGTGGGGCAGATATGATCTGCGCTCTTGATAAACTTGTTGAAAACGATTTATGTTCTATAGCAGTGTGTAATGGAAATGAACGCATTTTTGCGAAAACGAAAGTTAGACGCTGCAAGGCTCAGCAATGTGATGGCTGCAATGATTTACATCTATGTAAATTGTATCTATTTGGGGACTGCAAGAATAGTATCGGAAGGTAAGCATAAAATGTGTTTTATACGATATGGGCTAAATAAACTGCGTTTAGACAGGCAATCCAATTCTGAACTTGTTTCCATAATCTGATCTTTTTTAGAGCTGATGTGATTGGACAGAGGACCAATTATTGAAAAAATATCAGAATTGGGCTGCCTGTCTAAACGCAACGATAAGACCAGAGAAGTCTTAAAGTAGGACAGTTTGTTTTGCATGGCCTGGTTAAACTCATCCGGGGCACCAGGCCATGCAAAACGAACTCGCCCAATGTTAGAATGCGTGCATACACATTAAATGTATCATTGCAACTGGTTATTACTATTATTACATTTGAGGTATTTCAGACCAAAACTTGAAAAGTCAACAGTGTTGAAAGATTCAATGGGGTTTAGATGTTGAATTAATTCAGCAAACTGAATTGTGCCTTGCATGTTTATTGACCTGTTTATTAACACTTTGACTCCCAGACGGACATGCCGCTTTGGCCATGACCTGCACTCTGAACACAACTCCATAGTTTTGAGAGAGCATAAACTTGAGACGCTGAGTAGACAGGAACTCCGGCAGCTATTATTACAGAATGACAACTCCCTCCTTCCACCGGTAAGAGCCAACCGTTTACCTCTAAGTGCTGATGTGGATCAGTGGAATATGTGTGTGTGTGTGTGTGTGCGTGTGCGTGCGTGCAGGGCCAGCTCCAGGCATAAGCGACATAAGCAAGGGGGTGGGGGAATCTATTGGATCTCAATTTATTGTTGGGAGTTAGAATAGTGTAATACACAAGGTGCAATTTCAAAATGTGTTTGTGTATCAGCAATTTTTCTCTTATTAGGTCAGTCATTGACAGTCACTCAATTAGTCATGTCAGCTAACCATTCTGAGATTGGTACGTTAGTTTATCCAGCTATCTAAACTTGTAGTAGTCATTGCTTAAAACCAACTTGGTATGCAGTACACATGCCCAGGGCCGCTGACCTCCGGAGGGCCCCCATTGATTTTGTTAGTTACTCTCACTCAGATATCATTAACAAGGCATAAATTATGGCAAAATGTGTGAGGGGGCAACCAAATCTCTCTTAGAGGCCCCAAAAGGATATAACCTGCCGTGTGTGTGTGTGTGTGACTGATGAAGAGGTGCTGTCTGCGCATATTAAAATCCATTTGAATTCAATCACTCTTTGACAGAATCCCATTTTATGTAAATCAAACTTTCCATATGTTTGCCCATGGAAGAAGTGGTCAGAAAGTGATCTTCTGGACTTGAACA
This sequence comes from Oncorhynchus mykiss, assembly GCF_013265735.2. NCBI lineage: Eukaryota > Metazoa > Chordata > Actinopteri > Salmoniformes > Salmonidae > Oncorhynchus > Oncorhynchus mykiss. The sequence continues at coordinate 58,588,982 of NC_048579.1, read as the reverse complement.
GTAGGCTGTGCATGTTCGTCCACTCCGAAATAATTCCGGCATCCAAACTTCATGTACACTCGTGCCATTTGATGAATGGAAATAGACATCTGTTACAAAACACCAAAAAGTGCACCTAATTACCATTCATTAGCCTACGTTAACTGACAAATGTACCTTTTTTGTAGCCTGAAAAGTTAGAACACCTGAAATGGGGCTGAAACTGTCCTGGGAAAACTGGGATGGTCAGCCTAACACACACGGTCAACTTTACTAGACTAGGCTACAATGTGTTTTACCATGAACTTCAAATATGCCTACCGGTAGCCAATGGTGAAGTGGTAAAATCAATAGGTGGGTGAACTCTGATTGCCGGTCAATGCATTTTTCTGAAAAAGGTGGGTAAATGGCGTTTACTTGCGTTTACCCTCCAGTAGGCCCACAGCACTGCCGGTAGCCTACCCTGTCAACCGAGACAATTTTACACACGTGAACACACGCAGAACAGGTAGCCTACATTCAATATAATAGGCCTATGATTTGAATCAAAACATATTTACACCCAACAGTGCATACGGAAAGTATCCAGACCCCTTGACTTTTTTCACATTTTGCTACATTACAGCCTTATTCCAAAATTGATTTTTTTAAATAGCCCATTGTGACAAAGTAAAAACAGGTTTTTAGAAAATGTTGCAAATAAAAAAATATAAAAAACGGAAATAGCACATTTACATAAGTGTTCAGACCCTTTACTCAATACTTTGTTGAAGCACCTTTGGCAGTGATTACAGCCTTGAGTCTTCTTGGGTATGACGCTACAAGCTTTGCTAGACAAAGTCGTCATGACATCGCCCAGTGTGATCCGGGATTTCTATTGGAGGGGCAGTTTTAGCCTATCTTCATACTGTACTGTCTTTGATGTAGTGGTATCCTGTGGTTCGCTGTCCTAAACCAGGAAAAACAGTCGCGTAAGTCATTGTGAGATGGCTCAACAATTGTTATTAAAAGTAATTTGCAATCATCAGGGAACATTGAACTATGCAGATCTGGCAGATATTGGGTGTGGGGCAGATATGATCTGCGCTCTTGATAAACTTGTTGAAAACGATTTATGTTCTATAGCAGTGTGTAATGGAAATGAACGCATTTTTGCGAAAACGAAAGTTAGACGCTGCAAGGCTCAGCAATGTGATGGCTGCAATGATTTACATCTATGTAAATTGTATCTATTTGGGGACTGCAAGAATAGTATCGGAAGGTAAGCATAAAATGTGTTTTATACGATATGGGCTAAATAAACTGCGTTTAGACAGGCAATCCAATTCTGAACTTGTTTCCATAATCTGATTTTTTTTAGAGCTGATGTGATTGGACAGAGGACCAATTATTGAAAAAATATCAGAATTGGGCTGCCTGTCTAAACGCAACGATAAGACCAGAGAAGTCTTAAAGTAGGACAGTTTGTTTTGCATGGCCTGGTTAAACTCATCCGGGGCACCAGGCCATGCAAAACGAACTCGCCCAATGTTAGAATGCGTGCATACACATTAAATGTATCATTGCAACTGGTTATTACTATTATTACATTTGAGGTATTTCAGACCAAAACTTGAAAAGTCAACAGTGTTGAAAGATTCAATGGGGTTTAGATGTTGAATTAATTCAGCAAACTGAATTGTGCCTTGCATGTTTATTGACCTGTTTATTAACACTTTGACTCCCAGACGGACATGCCGCTTTGGCCATGACCTGCACTCTGAACACAACTCCATAGTTTTGAGAGAACATAAACTTGAGACGCTGAGTAGACAGGAACTCCGGCAGCTATTATTACAGAATGACAACTCCCTCCTTCCACCGGTAAGAGCCAACCGTTTACCTCTAAGTGCTGATGTGGATCAGTGGAATATGTGTGTGTGTGTGTGCGTGCGTGCAGGGCCAGCTCCAGGCATAAGCGACATAAGCAAGGGGGTGGGGGAATCTATCGGATCTCAATTTATTGTTGGGAATTAGAATAGTGTAATACACAAGGTGCAATTTCAAAATTTGTTTGTGTATCAGCAATTTTTCTCTTATTAGGTCAGTCATTGACAGTCACTCAATTAGTCATGTCAGCTAACCATTCTGAGATTGGTACGCTACGCTACAAGCTTGGCCCACCTGTACTTCTTCCATTGGCGCCTTATCTCAGCTCACTGGTCACGATGGCAACACCCATCCGTAGCACGCGCTCCAGCAGGTGTATCTCACTGATCATCCCTAAAGCCAACACCTCATTTGGCCGCCTCTCGTTCCAGTACTCTGCTGCCTGTGACTGGAACGAATTGCAAAAATCGCTGAAGTTGGAGACTTTTATCTCCCTCACCAACTTCAAACATCAGCTATCTGAGCAGCTAACCGATCGCTGCAGCTGTACATAGTCTATTGGTAAATAGCCCACCCATTTTCACCTACCACATCCCCATACTGTTTTTATTTATTTACTTTTCTGCTCTTTTGCACACCAATATCTCTACCTGTACATGACCATCTGATCATTTATCACTCCAGTGTTAATCTGCAAAATTGTAATTATTCGCCTACCTCATGCCTTTTGCACACATTGTATATAGACTCCCCCTTTGTTTTCTACTGTGTTATTGACTTGTTAATTGTTTACTCCATGTGTAACTCTGTGTTGTCTGCTCATACTGCTATGCTTTATCTTGGCCAGGTCGCAGTTGCAAATGAGAACTTGTTCTCAACTAGCCTACCTGGTTAAATAAAGGTGAAATAAAAAAATAAAATAAAAAATGTTTTTGGGGTGTTTCTCCCATTCTTCTCTGCAGATCCTCTCAAGCTCTGTCAGGTTGGATGGGGAGCGTCGCTGCACAGCTATTTTCAGGTCTCCAGAGATGTTCGATTGGGTTCAAGTCCGGGCTTTTGCTGGGCCACTCAAGGACATTCAGAGACTTATCCTGAAGCCACTCCAGCGTTGTCTTGGCTGTGTGCTTAGAGTTGTTTTCCTGTTGGAAGGTGAACCTTTGCTCCAGTCCGAGGTCATGAGCAGGCTATCATCAAGGATCTCTCTGTACTTTGCTCCATTCATATTTTCCTTGATCCCGACTAGTCTCCCAGTCCCTGCCGCTGAAAAACATCCCCACAGCATGGTGCTGCCACCACCGTGCTTCACCATAGGGATAGTGCCAGGTTTCCTCCAGGCGTGTCGCTTGTCATTCAAGAAAAACCTCAATGTAGCTTATAGATTTAAATTGCACAGGAATTATACATTTACAGTACATTCCGAAAGTATTCAGACCCATTCCCTCTTTCCACATTTTGTTACATTACAGCCTTATTCTAAGGATCCGCCCCTTTTTTTCAATTTTCGCCTAAAATGACATACCCAAATCTAACTGCCTGTAGCTCAGGCCCTGAAGCAAGGATATGCATATTGTTGATACCATTTGAATGGAAACACTTTGAAGTTTGTGGAAATGTGAAAGGAATGTATGAGAATATAACACATTAGATCTGGTAAAAGATAATACAAAGGGAAAAAAAAACGTTTGTTTTGTATTTTTTTATACCATCATCTTTGAAATGCAAGAGAAAGGGCATAATGAATTATTCTAGCCCAGGTGCAATTTAGACTTTGGCCACTAGATGGCAGCACTGTATGTGCAAAGTTTTAGAGCGATCCAATGGACTTTTGCATATCTATTCAAAATGTTGTATCAAGACTGCCCAAATGTGCCTAATTGGTTTATTGATACATTTTCAAGTTCAGAATTGTGCACTCTCCTCAAACAATTGCATGCTATTCTTTCACTCTAATAGCTACTGTAAATTGGACAGTGCAGTTAGATTAACAAGAATTGAAGCTTTCTGCCCATATCAGATATGTCTTTGTCCTGGGATTTTTTGTTTGTTTCTTACAACCTCATGCTAATCGCATTAGCCTACGTTAGCTCAACCGTCCCTCGGACGGGACACCGATCCTGAAGAAGTTTTAAATGGATCAAATAGTTTTCCCTCCCTCATCAATCCACACACAATACCCCATAATGACAAAGCGAAAACAGTATTTTTTAGTTTTTTGCAAATCTATTTAAAAAAAACAACAGATACCTCATTTACATAAGTGTTCAGACCCTTTGCTTTGAGACTCGAAATTGAGCTCAGGTGCATCCTGTTTCCATTGATCATCCCTGAGATGTTTCTACAACTTCATTGGAGTCCGCCTGTGGTAAATTCAATTGATTGGACATTATTTGGAAAGGCACACACCTGACTATATAAGGTCCCATAGTTGAGAGTGCATGTCAGAGCAAAAACCAAGCCATGAGGTCGAAGGAATTGTCCATAGAGCTCCGAGACAGGATTTTGTGAATGCACAGATCTGGGGAAGGATACCAAAAAATGTCTGAAACATTGAAGGTCTCCAAGAACACAGTGGCTTCCATTATTCTTCAATGGAAGATGTAAAGGGTCTGAATACTTATGTAAATGTGATAGCTCAGGTTTTTCTTTTCATAAATTAGGAAAAATTTCTCAATCTGTTTTTGCTTTGGCGTTATGGGGGGGGAGAGAATAAGGCTGTAATGTAACAAAATGTGGAAAAAGTCAAGCGGTCTGAATACTTTGAATGCACTGTATGGATTTTTAATGGTATTGTTTTCTCTTTATTCAACCCACCCGCCACACACCCGCCATTCAGCCACACCATATTTAATGACCTTATACCTGCCCTCCCCGCGGATATAACCACGGGGACTGCAAGTTATAATTCAACCCGCATATTGCTACTTCACATTGCTACTTCACATTGCTACTTAAGAATAATTTAGCTAGTACACCATTGAAATGTAAATTGAAATTTTAACTTCTAATTTCCACCACAAAGATGTCACGTTCTTCAAAATGAGCGACCAAGGTGCATTGAGTTCCACGTCTTTTTAATACAAAGTGAAACTAGAACCAAAACTTACAAAGAACGTGAAGTTGAAGTGCCCTAACACAAACAATATCCCACAAATGCAGTTGGGTAAAAATCCTACCTAAATATGATCCCCAATTAGAGGCAACGATTACCAGCTGCCTCTAATTGGGAACCACACAAACCACCAATCTAGAAATCTAAAAACAAAATAACCCCCCCAGTCACGCTCTGACCTAAACAACATAGAGAACCGAGGGCTCTCTATGGTCAGGGCGTGACAAAAGATGACCACAGGTCCACACACCGTTGAATGTCAACTTAAAATGGTCATGTTGTCTATTCTATTGTCTATTTCTTATGATTTCAATAGGTTTCCTGTGGAGGATTGACAGTATAATTTAAAACCACAGATTTTCCATTTCAAGTCAACATTATCTGATATGTACACCTCCAATAATCTTTCTGGTAAGAAAGTAGACATTTCAATTGTATTCCCATTTTAGTACATTTATCAGCCAAAACATGACACCCACTCTGTATTCTAAAACATGTTGTGTCTCAACAGATAGCGGGCAACTTTATATGATCTAAAATCTAACATTTTTTATAATTGTCGTAAAAAATGTTAACCCTTTACACTCGTACCTGTATACATGTTAAAAATGGCAGATTTGGGCAAGCATAAATTGGAACGCAGTGGCTGTACAGTAAGATGCTGTACATGTTGTCAGACCTTAGGCTCTGTGCTTCACAGCGCTGTATGGGTTTTGACTGACAGACGTTCTCAACTTGAGCCCCGCGCGCGACACGAAGTTGCCCCCATCCTTCCCGCTAATTGGGCAACTTTTGTAAATGTTCTGTTGACTGAGTGAGAAAAATGCTGTTAAGTAAGAGGACTCAATGTACAATATCTTGAAATATGAGACGTTGAGGATTATAATAAATGCTGCTTTGATGTCATACAAGCAAGCCAAACACCTGTCCAAATGTGCACTTCACATTTTCTTATCATAAAACTCATATCATATACAGTGTCAACGTTTATGATCACTGTTTGTACAGTTACAATATGACATGGCATCCTACCCTGAACAGAATAAGCCTGTTTGTCCACTGTGAATTTATTTTGCTGTTGCACAGGCACGTGCATGTATTCATGAATCCTTTTCTATGTGCACCAAAATTACAATCGGTTTCCTGAACTGCAAAAAGTGAAAAGCCTGACACTGTAATATCATATTTTATAACTTAGCTAGTCTTGTTGGCAATAGAACAAGCTTTCAAATCATGCACACCTGGCTCAGATTGCAATTGATAAAAATCGCTACAGGTGGCTATATCGGTCAGGACTAGTAAAGGCCCAAATTGTGATTTTTCTTTTTTTTTAATTCAAAATGTCTTGATTTTTTATTATTATGATTTTTTATTTATTATGATACTTCAGGGGGTGCGCAGCACCCCTACTTCCCGCGGCTATGGGAAAAACCAATGGCGATGAGGCATTTATAGCACACTTCAGACAACCACGGCCAATATGACTGTACAGCAAATGTTGCAATGGTAAAATGTTTGATACAATTTTCGCCTGACATTTTCACTCTAATTCCTGCCTAATATGTTGTATTTTTATTACCAATTTAGATATTTTGAATAATGTGAAAGGCATTTTGCACTGATTCATACAGTATAATGGTTTAAAAACTGCATTTGTATAGTATTACCGTTATAGCCACATACTCTACACTCCCATTAAACAACTCTAAATCGCTTTGGCACAGTCATTACTTGCCAATAATGTTGCATAAACGTTTGAAAGGTCTATCATTTTTACTGAACACAATTAAATGCTTTCAATTGCCCACTTATAGGCATGACCCATTTTTAGGTAACTTTATTAACAATGTGACATTCTGCTTGAAATAACATGTAGGTTAATGAAATAATCTAAAGAAAAATGTGATAATTTATTAGCCTAGTGGTAGGCATATATCATGTGAATTAGGCCTCATGTAAAATCATTGTCAAAAGCGCAAGAGGTACTGTTGCATGTAGGTCTAGATTATTTATGGGTTGATCATATACAAATATCAAAACATTCTTTCAACTCCAAAGCAATTGCCTGTCTATGGTGCCGGATCCACTGACTCACTGCCCTTTTCTATATCAAGACACCCGCTGGTAACTCTTATCTGGTTGGGACAGTTCATGACGTGTCCTGAACATCTGTCGTCTAGGTGTGATCCTTGCGACTAAAGATGCTTCTTGCATAGCTTTTTTATTGTCTCTATGCTCAGCATTTATGGACAATTGTCTACCCTGAGATGCTTTGTGGATACGACCCCAACTCTCAGAATCTCGAAGAGGTCGTTGCCCTGATCAGTGAGATGCACGCCATCCCTAAGGTACTGCCCAGGGATACAGTACTTTATGGCAGAGTGGCAGATTGTGGGCATGCGCCTGTCACAGAGAAATGCAAACACCAGCTGGTTGACAGAGCGCTGTGCCATCTCTACGCGCTTGTTGATGTTCCCCATCCCACTGAAACATCCAACTCCTCCACTGTGGGATGTCAGAGTAGGTCACCGTTGTCAGATATCCAGATGACTACCTCCAAATCAGCTCACATCTGACGCAACAGGGCTGTCTCCTTTGTGTGTCCCACGTCGCTTCCACCGATGTGGATGACTATGATGCATTCACAGTCACACCTCGCCTTGGTGAGAGAGAATCATTCAGAACCCTTCCATTGCGGACAGCTCATCCATTTTTTGCTCTCCTGTAGTCATCTAGCCACATTGTGTAATCGCATAGTAAATATTTGCTTCAGTCTTTGTTTCCTTGCTCTCACCAATTTGCTTTGAGCAATGATCAGTAGGATAATGAGCTGGGATCTTATCAATAAATAAAATGCACAACATTGTGAGGGTTCACAAGGAGAGCATCTGTTAAGCTGTATGATAATGTTGAATAATCACTTTCTGGTGAAATTAAAAACAAAAAATGACGTTTTAAGTGAGAGTAGGCATTGGTCTGAAGCCGAAAAAGAAATGAAATTCACATGAGCACCACAATGCCTATTCCACCCATGCTCTACCAAGGTTTTCCAGCACACAGCTTTGACCTACTACAGTAGCTATGTTGGTATTGTACTTCAAACTGTGTAGGCAGGTTGCTTAGGATTCAAACCTTCTCAAACAGCCGAATTCATCCTCTTCAGGGTGATAATGGACTGTACAGTGTATTATCGTTGCATAACCATCTTTACTGCAAAAATAAATATAAGTACAAACAACCTTAAGCGACATCTTATTTTGACATTTTGACATCGGTAATGAACTGTCCATTGATCAGCACAGCAATTGATAAAACAGGACCCTGTTTGAAACACAAGTGGTTCTGAGTCAATATTACGTATTAAGCCAACAGTTACAGAAATGAAGAATGCAGACCACCACCTGTTGGGCACATACTGACTAAAAAAGGATGTTATTTTTTCAATGACATGTATTGCTAAAATAAAGGTTTAAGAAAATACAGGGAGGCACCACATTGCTGCAAGACAAAACAGTTCAATCAAGCCTGATGGTCAGGTAAGTATAAAAGCAGAGCTTGCTTAAATTTAAAAAAAAATGAAAGCATGAAAAGGTAGCGTAATGGTATAATGTCTTACTGTGGTGGGTGAATAATCCAATGCTTTACCTTGTATGCGGTACAAACCACATTATTGTGGAAGCACCTATTCTCACTTAAAACATATTTTTTTATTTTTAATCTCTTGAATGTTTTGGCATTAAGGTCCAAAAACTGTAGCACTTCTGCAATGGGTAAATATGTATGGAATGTTCTGTTCAAATTAATAGGGGTTCTGTCACAAAGTGATTGAATTTAAATGGATTTACCCAATAGCTCTGTGTGTTCATCTCATGCTTTCTTGCATAAGCAAGTATTTTAAAAGCCTTGTCACTCACTCTTTCAGGTGTGCAACTCTTATAACAAAGGCACTAGGCCATATGGCAACTGCCCGGATCAGGAGGGGTGCAGGAGACTTCACGTGTGTGACAGGTACATCAGAGGAACCTGTTCCTCGGGAGCCGACTGCAACAGGTGTCATGACTTCTTTGAGCCCCACCCACTGAGGACCCTGCAGCAGAGGGGAGTGCCAAACGATCTAATGGCGTCCATGTTGTCCACCTACCAGAACATCCAGGCCATGAAAAGTGAAGGTGCCGGCGGTGCTGCTTCTATCAACAGGCCCCAGAGCTGTCCTCAGAGAAACACAGGTAGACGGCTGCAGGAACAAACATCAGGGTTGTGTTCAGTGAGGAATAATGTTTCAGAACAGTCACTATACAGTGGGGCAAAAAGTATTTAGTCAGCCACCAATTGTGCAAGTTCTCCCACTTAAAAAGATGAGAGAGGTCTGTAATTTTCATCATAGGTACACTTCAACTATGACAGACAAAATAAGAAAAAAAATCTGGGAGGATTTTTTATGAATTTATTTGCAAATTATGGTGGAAAGTATTTGGTCACCTACAAACAAGCAAGATTTCTGGCTCTCACAGACCTGTAACTTCTTCTTTAATAGGCTCCTCTGTCCTCCACTCGTTACCTGTATTAATGGCACCTGTTTGAACTTGTTATCAGTATAAAAGACACCTGTCCACAACCTCAAACAGTCACACTCCAAACTCCACTATGGCCAAGACCAAAGAGCTGTCAAAGGACACCAGAAACAAAATTGTAGACCTGCACCAGGCTGGGAAGACTGAATCTGCAATAGGTAAGCTTGGTTTAAAGAAATCAACTGTGGGAGCAATTATTAGGAAATGGAAGACATACAAGACCACTGATAATCTCCCTCGACCTGGGGCTCCACGCAAGATCTCACCCCGTGGGGTCAAAATGATCACAAGAACGGTGATTAAAAATCCCAGAACCACACGGGGGGACCTAGTGAATGACCTGCAGAGAGCTTGGACCAAAGTAACAAAGCCTACCATCAGTAACACACTACGCCGCCAGGGACTCATATCCTGCAGTGCCAGACGTGTCTCCCTGCTTAAGCCAGTACATGTCCAGGCCCGTCTGAAGTTTGCTAGAGAGCATTTGGATGACCCAGAAGAAGATTGGGAGAATGTCATATGGTCAGATGAAACCAAAATATAACATTTGGTAAAAACTCAACTCGTCGTGTTTGGAGGACAAAGAATGCTGAGTTGCATCCAAAGAACACCATACCTACTGTGAAGCATGGGGGTGGAAACATCATGCTTTGGGGCTGTTTTTCTGCAAAGGGACCAGGACGACTGATCCGTGTAAAGGAAAGAATGAATGGGGCCATGTATCGTGAGATTTTGAGTGAAAACCTCCTTCCATCAGCAAGGGCATTGAAGATGAAACGTGGCTGTGTCTTTCAGCATGACAATGATCCCAAACACACTGCCCGGGTAATGAAGGAGTGGCTTCGTAAGAAGCATTTCAAGGTCCTAGAGTGGCCTAGCCAGTCTCCAGATCTCAACCCCATAGAAAATCTTTGCAGGGAGTTGAAAGTCTGTGTTGCCCAGCAACAGCCCCAAAACATCACTGCTCTAAAGGAGATCTGCATGGAGGAATGGGCCAAAATACCAGCAACAGTGTGTGAAAACCTTGTGAAGACTTACAGAAAATGTTTGACCTCTGTCATGGCCAACAAAGGGTATATAACAAAGTATTGAGATAAACTTTTGTTATTGACCAAATACTTATTTTCCACCATACTTTGCAAATAAATTCATTAAAAAATCCTACAATGTGATTTTCTGGATTTTTTTTCTCATTTTGTCTCTCATAGTTGAAGTGTACCTATGATGACTTAATCTTTTTAAGTGGGAGAACTTGCACAATTGGTGGCTGACTAAATACTTTTTTGCCCCACTGTAGTTGTCTGCATACCCTTACTTGGAAGTTATTTCTCTATGGACTTGCTTGCCAGCCAGGGTTGGGGCTCAATTCTATTTAAATTCCAGACCAGTCAATTAAATAAGTACAATGAAATTCCAATTCTCTGAAATGCTTTTCAATAACTAGGTTTCCATGAAACCTTTTTATGCAAGTAAAGTACAGTTGAATTCAGAAGTTTACATACACATACACACAAATTTCTTGTTAACAAACTATAGTTTTGACAAGTCAGTTAGGACATCTACAGTTTAGAAAATTCCAGAAAATGATGTCATGGCTTTAGAAGCTTCTAATAGGCTAATTGACATCATTTGAGTCAATTGGAGGTGTACCTGTGGATGTATTTCCAGGCCTACCTTCAAACTCAGTGCCTCTTTACTTGACATCATGGGAAAATCAAAAGATATCAGCCAAGACCTCAGAAAAAAATTGTAGACCTCTACAAGTCTGGTTCATCCTTGGGAGCAATTTCCAAATGCCTGAAGGTACCACATTCATCTGTACAAACAATAGTACGCAAGTATAAACACCATTGGACTATGCAGCCATCATACCGCTCAGGAAGGAGACGCGTTCTGTCTCCTAGAGATGAACGTACTTTGGTGTGAAAAGTGCAAATCAATCCCAAAACAACAGCAAAGGACCTTGTGAAGATTCTGGAGGAAACAGGTACAAAAGTATCTATATCCACAGTAAAACAAGTCCTATATCGACATAACCTGAAAGGCCGCTCAGCTAGGAAGAAACCACTGCTCCAAAACCGCCATAAAAAAGCCAGACTACGGTTTGCACATGGGGACAAAGATCATACTTTTTTGAAAAATTTCCTCTGGTCTGATGAAACAAAAATAGTACTGTTTGGTCATAATGACCATCGTTATGTTTGGAGGGAAAAGGGGGAAGCTTGCAAGCCGTAGAACACCTTCCCAACCGTGAAGCACGGTGGTGGCAGCATCATGTTGTGGGGTGCTTTGCTGCAGGAAGGACTGGTGCACTTCACAAAATAGATGGCATCATGAGGTATGAAAATTATGTGGGTGTATTGAAGCAACATCTCAAGGCATTTGTCAGGAAGTTAAAGCTTGGTCGCAAATGGGTCTTCCAAATGGACAACAACCCCAAGCATACTTCCAAAGTTGTGGAAAAATGGCTTAAGGACAACAAAGTCAAGGTATTGGAGTGGCCATCACAAAGGCCTGACCACAATCCTATAGACAATTTGTGGGCAGAACTGAAAAGGCGTGTGTGAGCAAGGAGGCCTACAAACCTGACTCAGTTACACCAGCTCTGCCAGGAGGAATGGGCCGAAATTCAGCCAACTTATTGTGGGAAGCTTGTGGAAGGCTACCCGAAACATTTGACCCAAGTTAAACAATTTAAAGGCAATGCTACCAAATACTAATTGAGTGTATGTAAACTTCTGACCCACTGGGAATGTGATGAAAGAAATAACAGCTGAAATAAATCATTCTCTCTACTATTATTCTGACATTTCACATTCTTAAAATAAAGTGGTGATCCTAACTGACCTAAGACCAGGAATCTTTTTAAATTAAATGTCAGGAATTGTGAAAAACTGAGTTTAAATGTATTTGGCTAAGGTGCACGTAAACTTCCGACTTCAACTGTACATGTTGGATGAAAAATGTCATGACAGGCCTGGGAAAAAAAATGTATTGGTAAACTTTCCAAATGTCGACATAAAAATACGCTGGACAACGTAAGTTATTATGCGAGAAAAGGCGGAAACGCTTTTAGTCCCAAATATTGAAGTAAACTTGGAGTCACGAGATGACATGTTGTGTGGTCCTCCCACTACGACTCAGCAAAGCATTCAGTTTATTAGGCCACAGACGAAACAAGTTATGATCAACTTCTCAGGGTGGTGAGAGTGCAAGGTGAGACGCTTGATGCTCCTTTCCAATAAACATTGAGGGTTTTATTCTGGTGACATGATCATCAATGCTTGGCTGCCATTTGACAAATAAAAATTATCTTGCTCTTTTGTCCATAATAATCTCATCATGTAGACTGTACCCACAACTGTATCTGCGAGCTGGTGGCTAGAGCGCACGTGCCAATACCTGAGTGGGCACATTCGCTATATAACGCAAAAACAATTATTCGGTACATGGGAATTTAACTGCAAAAGTAATGTTTCTGTGCACTATGTCATCATGCACAGCCTTTTATCCACAACAAGTCAATTTGATGGAAACACGTCTCTGGTGGGAAAATGCACAGATAGTTTGGATGGAAACCTAGCTAGTGAGGAAAATGTGGAATTGGAATTTGGTTTACTTCATGAGTGAACTGGAATTGACCTCAACCCTGTTGCCAACTTTGATTTCATGTAACTAAATGTTTGTTTGTTAATTTGTTTATTTACAGTGAGGAATGAGATCTGCCTGTTCTTTGTCAAGGAGGACTGCAAACAAGGAGGTACATTTGACGAGGGAGATATTGTGTGTGGAGGCAGAGTGACTAGAGAGGATAGCTTTCCTATGTTTCCTTTGGCAGCTGCAAGGGCTTTGCCCCATTTTTACTCAGAAAGAAGCTATGGCAGCCGGCCGGGTATATGAGTTTATCTATAACTTTCAAGGTTGTCAGTAGATACACAATACAAACCCTGTGAAACCATAATTCAGGGACAAATCTGGCTGTTACCCAGGTGCAACAATGATACTCAGAAACATATCACATCTCACTGCAAACGTATGACTTTCAGAGAAATGCTCGAGAGTCCACTTCAAAATGCCCTACAAGTGGGAAGTGAACAGTGGACAGACTTGGTCAGCTCTGCCAGAAAACGAAACAATCGAGAGAGACTTCTGTGACCCTTCTAAGATACACAGGTACAATATGTTGTTATGTCATACTTAAGGATAGACTCAGCAATTTCCGCAACAACTAAGAGCGTTGGAGCGCAAGCCTCAACTTCCCCGCTGTTTTGGTCCCGTGGCTACCACATTGTAACAGCGTGAAGCAAACCCGTGCACATATTACCGTGTGTGACTGTCCTGCATCTCGCTCATCTCCATATCTGCGGTGCTGCTTGTGGCAACGTCATTTCCCTGAGTCTATCTTTAACTAGCAAAAGTTTTTTTTTTAACCATGAACCATTTTTGAACCATTTACATTTGTTATGCCTTCACAGTGAGGGAGCTGAGCGTGTGCGTTTCGACTCCATGAGCCGCGGGTTGTGGGATGTTCGTCGTCTCTCCACAGTTTCCTCTGTGACCAAGCCCACATACGTACTCACCACAGAGTGGGTGTGGTTCTGGGAGGACGAGTACGGCAAATGGATCCAGTACGCATCCATCGTAAGTGGTGTGAAGCACTCAAACAGGCTGATGTGTTACTAGGACAATAATAGAGACGGTAAACTGTTGTTCCCCTTGAATTTGAGTTTTTTTTCACAGAAAGAGATGCACAGATTGTCGTCCATCACCAGTGAAGACCTTGAGAAAAGGTTCCAGGAGGATCAAAGTGCTGTGGTGAAGTTCACTGCAGGCCAGCAGTCTTATGAGCTGAGTTTCAGAGGTAACACACATCAACACTCTTGAAAAACAGCTCTCATGTGCATCCTTCTGTAATAATAGTAATAATAATAATAATATATTTGAGTTTACAGTTATATTTACAGTTAGAGTCTAAAAGGCTACTCTTATCTACTACCGGTCAAAAGTTTTAGAACACCTACTCAGTTAAGGTTTTTCTTTATTTTTACTATTTTCTACATTGTAGAATAGTAGTGATGACATTAAAACTATGAAATAACATATATGGAATCATGTACTAACCAAAAGAATTTTAAACAAATCAAAATATATTTTATTTTGTGATTCAAATAGCCACCCTTTGCCTTGACAGCTTTGCACACTCTTGGCATTCGCTCAACCAGCTTCACCTGGAATGCTTATCCAACAGTCTTGAAGCGGTTCCCACATTTGCTGAGCACCTGTTGGCTGCTTTTCCTTCACTCTGAGGTTCAACTCATTCCAAAACATCTCAATTTGGTTGAGGTCGGGGGATTGTGGAGGCGAGGTCATCTGATGCAGCACTCCATCACTCTCCTTCCTGATAAAATAGCCCTTACACATCCTGGAGGTGTGTTTTGGGTCACTGTCCTATTGAAAAACAAATGATAGTCCCACTAAGCCCAAACTAGATGGAATGGCGTATCGCTGCAGAATGCTGTGTTAGCCATGTTGGTTAACTGTGCCTTGAATTCTAAATAAATCACAGACAGTGTCACCAGCAAAGCACACCCACACCATAACACCTCCTCCTCCATGCTTTACAGTGGGAAATACACGTGCAGAAATCATCCGTTCTCACAAAGACACGCGGTTGGAACCAAACATCTCCAATTTGGACTCCAGACCAAAGAACAGATTTCTACTGGTCTAATGTCCATTGCTCTTGTTTCTTGGCCCAAGCAAGTCTCTTACTATTATTGGTGTCCTGTAGTAGGGATTTCTTTGAGGCAATTCGACCATGAAGGCCTGATTCACACAGTCTCCTCTGAACAGTTGATGCTGAGATGTGTCTGTTACTTGAACTCTGTGAAGCATTTATTTGGGCTGCAATTTCTGAGGCTGGTAACTCTAAGAACTTATGCTCTGCAACAGAGGTAACTCTGGGTCATCCATTTCTGTGGCGGTCCCCATGAGAGCCAGTTTCATCATAACGCTTGATGGTTTTTGCGGCTGCACTTGAATAAACTTTCAAAGTTCTTGACATTTTCTGGATTGACTGGCCTTCATGTCTTAAAGTAATGATGTACTGTTGTTTCTCTTAGCTAATTTGAGCTGCTCTTGCCATAATATGGACTTGGTCTTTTACCAAATAGGGCTATCTTCTGTATACCACTCATACCTCGTCACAACACAACTGATTGGCTCAAACGCATTAAGAAGGAAAGAAATTCCACAAATTAACTTTTAAGAAGGCACACATGTTAATTGAAATGCATTCCAGGTAATACCTCATGAAGCTGGTTGAGGGAATGCCAAGTGTGTGCAAAGCTTTCATCAAAGGCAAAGGATGGAATCTCAAATATAAAATATATTTTGATTTGTTTAACAATTTTGTGGTTACTACATGATTCCATATGTGTTATTTCATAGTTTTGATGTCTTCACTATTATTCTACAATGTAAAAAAAATAGTAAAAATAAAGAAAAACCCTTGAATGAGTAGGTGTTCTAAAACTTTGGACCGGTAGTGTACACCCCTCAAATTACAGTACTAAAATCGGCAGCAGGTCGCCTAGATGTTAGAGATGTCGAACGGTAACTGTAAGGATGCTGGTTCAAATAGTTATTATTATAATTACAGACATGACTCAATTTAACGAAAGATTTGGTACTATAAGGATGGTCAGACGGCGTCCAGTCTTTGTTTCAACTGTGGACGCACAAGCTGCAAGAAGCAGGTAATATATGAATGGGAATGGACTGAGAATGAGTATATGTTATGAATCCATTTGTATTTTTTATTACACCATTTCTATATTGACCTAATAGATTATTTTTCATATGTCATTTCAGGAGAAATGGAGCACGCAACCCCTCTCAGAATTTCAGAGCTGTTCCTGGATCTTGGGACAAGTCTGCGATACCTGACATTGGATACAAGGTCACATGTTTACATGGGATTCTACTGCTTTGACTTGCAGGGAAGTCTAACATTTCCTTTCATTTGGTTTCAGCTGTGACAACCATTTTGTTTTCCCCCTCCTGCAGACAGTCACTCTTCTGAGTTCTGACAGGGACTATCAGAAGGTCCAGAGACTTTTCAACAACACCATGAGGGGCTTCCAAATCACCAGCATCGAGAGGGTCCAAAACAGGGACCTCTGGGAAGTCTTCCAGTGGTATGTTTACATCAACTCTCACACACAATCCTAGCATGTTACTTCCAAAATACTATGTAAACTCTCACAATCCCAGCATGTTACTTCCAAAATACTATGTAAACTCTCACACACAATCCCAGCATGTTACTACCAAAATACTATGTAAACCCTGGCTTGAACAAGATTATGGAGAAGCAGGAATTGAAAACCAGGGTGTGTAGAAATGGGTGTGTAGAAATGGCCAGGGTGTGTAGAAATGGGTGTGTAGAAATGGTCAGGGTGTGTAGAAATGGGTGTGTAGAAATGGTCAGGGTGTGTAGAAATGGGTGTGTAGAAATGGTCAGGGTGTGTAGAAATGCTAGACACAAAATATGAGGTGAACTTCTCCTATATTTAAAGGTTTATTAGACAAGAGAGACATAGACATACATGTTCATGTAAGAGGTCTTCAACAAATCTCACCCGGGAGGGCTGACCTAAATACTCTTGCCTATCTTTTTTCACTGCCAAAGCATTAAATCAAGGCGGAGACCTTGGGGTCGAATAGACTATACATTTGAAACGTCTTAATCGCTTAAAGACAACCATAGAACATTTTATGTCTTAGGGGCCCAGATACCAGTTACTGAGAGCTGCTTTACGGTGACCTCTGGCTTTACATATGGTACCTGGATGCCAAATTCCAGGTACCATATGGGAATAACCATCCAAAAATAGTATTCTTAACAGCAGCTAATGGTCATTTCCTCTTTCTCAGGAAAAGAGATTTGATGAAGAAAAACAACGGGGGTAAAAACAGCAAGGAGCTACATCTCTTCCACGGAACGGACCCAAAACACGTAGACGCCATTTGCAGAGATAACTTCGACTGGAGGCTGTGTGGAACCAATGGAACTACGTATGGCGAAGGTACCTCATGTTAACTAACTGTCAGAAATGTAGTCAGATTTTAGAAGCAGTCATGATCTCATGATAGTCAGTCATTTTGTTTTACTGATGATCGTCTCTGTTTGTTTAAGGGAGTTACTTTGCCAGGGATGCCAAGTACTCACACTGCTTCACCAGCCACTCAGGAGTGAGGTCCATGTTTGTTTGTCAGGTGCTTGTTGGTGACTACACAAGGGGTAATTCGGCGCTCCGTCGTCCCCCTCCAAAAGGTGAGGGAAGCCCCACTCTCTATGACAGCTGTGTGGACAATGTCCTGAACCCATCCATATATGTGGTTTTTGAAAAGCACCAGGTGTACCCCGAGTTCCTCATCAGATATGATGATGGCGTCATGCACTGGTCCACATCGGCTCCAGCTCCACTCAAGACTGTCTCTATCCAATCCACTTCCTTAACCCCAAAATCCAACCGGATTCAAGCCACAGCCCCAGCCACTACCCCAGCCAGGACACCCTCTCGTACGCTCACTACCCCAGCCAGTACCCCGTCTCACACTCTCACTAGCCCAGCCAGTACACCCTCTCGTACACTCACTACCCCAGCCAGTTCCCCCTCTTGTACGCTCACTACCCCAGCCAGTACCCCCTTTCACACACTCACTACCCCAGCCAGTACCCCCTCTCACACACTCACTACCCCAGCCAGTACACCCTCTCGTACACTCACTACCCCAGCCAGTACCCCCTCTCACACACTCACTACCCCAGCCAGTACACCCTCTCGTACACTCACTACCCCAGCCAGTACCCCCTCTCACACACTCACTACCCCAGCCAATACACCCTCTCGTACACTCACTGCCCCAGCCAGTACCCCCTCTCGTAAGCTCACTACCCCAGCCAGCACCCCCTCTCGTACCCTCACTACCCCAGCCAGTACCCCCTCTCGTGCGCTCACTACCCCAGCCAGCACCCCCTCTTATACATTCACTACCCCAGCCAGCACCCCCTCTTATACATTCACTACCCCAGCCAGCACCCCCTCTTATACATTCACTACCCCAGCCAGTACCCCCTCGTATACATTCACTACCCCAGCCAGCACCCCCTCTTATACATTCACTACCCCAGCCAGCACCCCCTCTTATACATTCACTACTCCAGCCAGTACACCCTCTCCTACACTCACGACCCCAGCCAGCACAGCCTCTCGTAGACTCGCTCCCCCAGCCAGCACCACCTCTCGTAGACTGGCTCTCCAACCCCCCACCCCTTCTCCTACACTCACTCTCTCAGCCAGCACCCTGTCTCCTGCACTTTCCCCTTTAACTGGCCCCCTATCTCTGGCTCACACCCGCTCAACAACCACTACTCACACACTCCCTGCCAGCAGTACCTCTCACTCACTATCCCCTTCATCCTCATTGAGCACACCTTATCACACACTTTCTCACTCATCATACTCCCCAACTTACACACAAACTCTCTCACACACTTCCCCCTCCACGTCAAGCAATTCTCCAAGCACACTCTCCCCCTCAGCAAGCAACCTATCTCGGGTGTTCTCTCCCTCGACAGGTGCCTTCTATCGTCCACTATCTACCACAACAAGCACCACTAGATCTCCTCCTGAGTCACTGTACAGTGTTCCAACAGCTCAAAGGAGGGACAGCAAAGAAAAGAACAAATGCCTTCTGCAATAATTTGCCTTTGTCAGGATGGAGCAGTAAGTAGAATGTTTTGATGGCAAACATCTAAAAAAGAAAAGAAAATGAGAAAGAAAATGTATTAAAATGATGAATGATCACTTCATTTGCGTATCAAAAATGTAGTATAGCTGTGTATCTTTACCTGTAAGGGCTAAATAACAGTAAAGCTGTTAACAACAAACCAGACATTTGTAATTTTGCACAAATATGAATTTGGTGAGCATGTTTCCTTTACACAGGTCTGCTGACACAGTCCATACATTTTGTAAATGAAACCAGTTTGATGTCTGTGTTTTAAACTGAATAAACTCAGAAAATCATTGATTGTCGATGTTTTTTGGACAAGCCTACTCTTTTCTAAGAGATTTGGAAACACCCTCATGTCAGAAACTTAATTTTTTGGGCAACAAAAATCCTCTTTATTTTACATTAAACTGAATCAATAAATCACTACTGCTGCTACTGTGTGTCTAGCAGGCCTATTGTGATGTAAATGAAGGTTCCACATGCCACTCGGGCAGAGTTCAATGTGCCGTATTTAAAAGGGTGTGTACCGTCATTAGTGTGTTCCATTGCCTGTTTGTCATACTTGGCTACCTTCATAATAGGGGAGGGGTTACATATACTGTAAGTTTCATTTAGTCAGAAATGTTTTTGTCGCATGCTGGTCACCTGTTTTGTAGTTAACGGAGAGCAACGTTCTACTTCAGATTTGACAGTATATGTACAGTTTTGCGAGGGCCAACAGTCAGGCGTCCTACGGTGACGGACATGGATACAACAGCTCTGATCTACAAGGTCCTCTGTGCCCATAATGGGTCCTTTGAGCTGGGAGAATTGCGTGCCAACATTAGCACGATGGAAGATGACCTGGAAAGTGTTTTAGGGAATCAGGAGATGTTTACCACGGCTGTCTCGAAGGGAAACAAACTGATAGTTGCCAAGACGAAGATGAGGTTATGCAGAGCTAATAGATGTAGTGGCTGCAGCAATTTACACCTGTGTAAGCTTTATCTGTATGGAACATGTCCATCCAATGAGAGGTAAACTTTCTTGACTTTACGGTTTGTTTTTACTCCGGAAGCTATTTACCCGTCATATTACTTCTATTCATTCTACTATTATTTCTGAAACGTTCTAAATTCCTTGTGGTCTTACAGAATGTGACAGGTAATGCACTACAGTATACATGTCAATTGCTACAGGTTCATGGTAAGTTTGTAGATTTGACATTTAAGGAAAAACCTAATATATGTTTTAAAGAGCGTCATAAGAAATCGCCTCTCGTTCTTGCGATTTCCAGACAAGGATGCCGTCTCTGCCATGAGCTGACGTCAGAGCACAACATCAGAGTCCTGAGAGAGCATTACCTGGAGGAACTGGACAGGAAGGAGCTGTGTACATTACTGCTGCAGAATGACAACGCCCTTTTACCTCCAGTATGTGCGTCATAGGCATTCGGGAAGGATTCAGATCCCTTGACTTTTTCCACATTTTGTTGCGTCACAGCCTTATTCTAAAATATATATATATATTTTTCAATCCTCAATAATCTACACACAATACCCCATAATGACGAAGAAAAAAACGTTTAGACATTTTTACAAATGTATTAAAAAGAAAAAGCAGAAATACCTTTTTTACATACGTATTCAGACCCTTTGCTGTGAGACTCCTAATTAAGCTCACGTGCATCCTGTTTCCATTGATCATCCTTGAGATGTTTCTACAACTTGATTGGAGTCCACCTGTGGTAAATTCAATTGATTGGACATGATTTGGAAAGGCACACGTCTTATAGGCATTGTGTATTCAATGTTTATTTCCCCACGTCCAAAAGGACTACTGATGAATTCACAGACTTGAGGCTATCATCCAAATATGTGTACTAAACTGAGCGTGCAGATATATTTTAAAATTATTTATTTGAATTGGGATATCTGTAAAACTGATGTACTTGAATTGGGACTGATGCACTTAAACAGAGTTTGCACTTATCCAATGTCCTTATCAAGCCCTCATCAGGAGTGGTCTGTGTTTGTCTCCAGGTTTGCTTCACATACAACAAAGGTAGTGGAGAGTACGGTTACTGTCCTGACAAAGGGAGCTGCAGAAGACTCCACGTCTGTGAGCGCTACATTACAGGAACCTGTGCTGCAGACGTGGACTGTGGCAGGTCTCACGACTTCTACGAGCCCCACCCACTCAACACCCTGCAGCAGAGGGGAGTACCTAATGAACTGGTGGCATCCATGTTGTCCACCTACCGCAACATCCAGGCAATCGGGCATACTAATGATGCTAGTAACACACTTTGGTAAGAGACCTTGTAGAGTAGACTACACTAACCTCGGTCCTCGGGATCAATTTGCTATTTGATATAAATTAGGAGAGCGAGCTGCCAGGTAGATAAGATTAAACTGTACTGATTGTATTTAATTATAATGCTGTCTAACTTTCTCTACTCATCGTCAGCAAAAAAGACTCTGATGACTGCCTGCTGAAATCCAAAGCTTTACCCAGTCACTGGGATAAATCTTCAGTACCTGAAACTGGATTCAAGGTTCATAATCACTTTTTAACTCATAAGATCTTCCATCTGGTCAGAAGGCAGTGAAATATAAAGCTATTACATTGGTAAAAGTAGGTGTTCTTTTCAAACGCATTCTCTCTAGAGGGTTGCTCTGCAGAGTTCCTCAGCTGAGCACAAGAATATTCTGGATCTTTTCCACCAAACTATGACTGGCTTCAGTGTGAAGACTATTGAGAGGGTGCAAAATCGGATCCTGTGGGAGGTCTTTTCGTGGTAAGAATCACAAATCCTCATGCCAAAAGAAATGTAATCTACCCAAGAAATATGTTCATATTGTTTGCGTTAATCAAAGCAGTCATAACATATGCGAACAGATGTAACATGTTAATGGTAACTGGTACTTAGATTCTAGCAGCAAACACTTGCAAATGCTATGAGGTAGCCTGCCAATGACGATACTGACAAATGAATCTGTTCTTCCTCTCCCAAGGCAAGGAGATGTGATGAGAAAGGCAAATGCAGGGAAAGGGAATGAGAGGCAGCTCTTCCATGGAACAGACTCTAAACACGTGGATGCTATATGCCTGCAGAACATAGCCTGGAGGATGGGTGGAACACAAGGAACGCCCTATGGGCAAGGTGAGTTCTGTATTTCATGTGATATCTAATAGATTTTTAAGTTTATATAATAATTTATTATGTTACGTGGAAATGGCATATTTTTTTGCTATTCTCTTTCACATCACATTGTGGAAATACAGTGGAAAAGTTGACAAAACAAATGTATTTTTAATGTCACACTCACTGTGATTGTTCTAATTCTAACCCATCTCTTTCCAGGAAGCTACTTTTCTAAGGATGCCAAGTTCTCCCACAGCTACACCAGCCAGTCAGGAGTCAGGTCCATGTTTGTTTGTCGTGTGCTGGTGGGAAACTACACACAAGGACACTCCAGCTACCTCTGCCCCCCCTCAAAAGATGGAAGTCACACCATCTCCTATGACAGCTGTGTGGATGATATCTACAACCCCTCTGTATTTGTGGTGGTCGGGAAGCATCAGGTTTACCCAGAGTACCTTATTCAGTACAGGGAAGGGTCCAGGCCTGGGACCTATGTTCCACCACCTAACTTTGTTCAAAACCAGAGCCACCACAACATGCACTGGACATCTATTCCAGTCATGCTACGCTCACCAGCCACCCCTGTGCTGCCCAACAATGCAAGGTTCAGATCTCCTTGCCCAACAGGACAGAGAACCCCCAGACCTACCTTGACACATGCTTCTGCACAGTTTGGCTCCCTGAACTCCGTGACACATCCATTGTTTCAGTCAGGTCTGATGACTTATGTCTCTCCTCCACCACCCTGGGTCGGCTCTATGACCTCCATACCACACACACCTCCATCAAGGACAAGAAGATCACAGTTTACTAAAATGAAAGCAAAAAGTAAATCTATGGCATCACTAGATAATCTATAAGTCTTGGTAGTCAATTTTTTCTTTTGAAATTTAGGAGGAAATTACCTTTTTATGTATAAATAAATTGTATTTATGAAATGTGTCCTTTTTAGGTGTTGGTAGAGCATGGCGCATGTAATGCCAGGGTAGTGGTTTTTATTCCCTGGACCACCCATATGTAAAGTGAATGCACGCATGTCTGTAAATCACTCTGGATAAGAGTCTGATAAATGGCATATATCATGTGTTGACAAAATAATCAGAATTGGGCTGTCTGTGTTAATGCAGTCATGGTAGTTTCTGAATGCACAACTGCATAGAACATTTATTGTTTTTCTCATTTTTAAATGTGTTTTCTTCCCCCCCCTAGGGGTGATGTTGCTAAACTGCACCCTACTTATTCTGCATTACTCCACACCACTAGTCAAACAAACATCCAGTCAATTACTTTCTATTGGCCATTTAGTTGAATACACAGAAATCCAACTACTTTACAAAATGTGTCAGCAGAACAGAAGTCCCAGAGTAAAGGAAACACGCTCATCATATTCATTTTTACTAGTTGAACATCACAGGAGGCTGCTGAGGGGAGAATGGCTCATAATAATGGAATGGCATCAAACACCTGGAAACTGTGTTTGATACCATTCCACCTATTCTGCTCCAGTCATTAACACGAGACCGTTCTCCCCAATTAAGGTGCCACCAACCTGCTGTGTTGAACATCATTGTTTGTTGCAAGGGTTTAACACACCAACTATGCATATTTGACATGAAATGGAAATTATCATTCAGAAACACTACACATTTTCAACAGGTTGAACTTTGACCCCCAAATTGTTTAATTAACTCCTGCACTCTAGATGATGTGATAGTAGTAGAAGATGTGTCAGAAGTAGTGCTCGATGTGGAGTGGTGAAACCCTGAGAGTGTGGAGGAGTCTGTGTAAGTGTGGGTGTATGATGAGTGAGAAAGTGTGTGGTAAGGTGTGCTCAATGAGGATGAAGGGGATAGTGGGTGAGAGGTACTACTGGCAGAGAGGGTGCGAGTAGTAGTCGTTGAGCGGGTTTGAGCCTGAGAGGATGTGTCAGTTGAACGGGAAAGTGTGCGAGAAGGGGGGCTGGCAGGGGTAGTGAGTGTGCGAAAGGGGTTGCTTGAGCGAGTGAGTGTGCGAGTGTGGGCAGTGCCAGGGGTAATGAGTGTGCGAGAAGGGGCACTGGCTGAGGGAGTAAGTGTGCGAGAGGGGGCACTGGCTGAGGGAGTAAGTGTGTGAGAGGGGGCACTGGCTGAGGGAGTAAGTGTGCGAGAGGGGGCACTGGCTGAGGGAGTAAGTGTGCGAGAAGGGGCACTGGCTGAAGGAGTAAGTGTGCGAGAGGGGGCACTGGCTGAAGGAGTAAGTGTGCGATAGGGGGCACTGGCTGAAGGAGTAAGTGTGCGAGAGGGGGCACTGGCTGAAGGAGTAAGTGTGCGATAGGGGGCACTGGCTGAAGGAGTAAGTGTGCGAGAGGGGGCACTGGCTGAAGGAGTAAGTGTGCGAGAGGGGGCACTGGCTGAAGGAGTAAGTGTGCGAGAGGGGGCACTGGCTGAGGGAGTAAGTGTGCGAGAGGGGGCACTGGCTGAGGGAGTAAGTGTGCGAGAGGGGATGCTGGGTGGCCTAGTGGGTGCATAAAACAGGGTACTGGCTGGGGTTGTGGGTGTACGAGAGGGGGTACTGGGTGTACGAGAGGGGGTACTGGGTGTACGAGAGGGGGTACTGGCTGGGGTTGTGGGTGTACGAGAGGGGGTACTAGCTGGGGTTGTGGGTGTACGAGAGGGGTTATTGGGTGTACGAGAGGGGATACTGGCTGGGGTAGTGGGTGTACGAGAGGGGGCGCTGGCTTGGGTAATGAGTTTATGAGGGAGTTTGCTGAATGAGGGAGTGTAAGACCAATTAGCTTGGCCTAGGGTGGTATCCACCAATTGAGAACTTGGGGCTGGCTTCATGATGACTGCAGATTGACTGAATCCCAATGTGGTTTGGGCAGGTTTTGGGAGACGTGAAGGGGGAAAATAATTGGTTGGATTAGAGAAAGTGGTGGCTGCTTGAGATGGACTCAAAGTGGAAGTGGATGGAACTCGAGGGTTTTGCAGCGTAGCAGAAGCTGCTGCTTGAATCTGGTTGGATGCTGGGTATTGGACTATGTAAGTGGATTGGATAGAGACAGTTTTTGGTAGAGCTGGAGCCGAAGAGGACAAGTGCATGACGCCATCATCATATCTGATGAGGAACTCGGGGTACACCTGGTGCTTTTCAAACACCACATATATGGATGGGTTCAGGACATTGTCCACACAGCTGTCATAGAAAGTGGGATTTCCTTCGCCTTTTGAAGGGGGGCGACGGAGGTCCGACTTCCCTCGTGTGTAGTCACCAACAAGCACCCAACAAACAAACATGGACCTCACTCCTGAGTGGCTGGTGAAGCAGTGCGAGTACTTGGCATCCCTGGCAAAGTAACTCCCTTAAACAAACAGAGACGATCATCAGTAAAACAAAATGACTGACTATAATGAGATCATGACTGCTTCTAAAATCTGACTACATTTCTGACAGTTGGTTAACATGAGGTACCTTCGCCATACTTAGTTCCATTGGTTCCACACAGCCTCCAGTCGAAGTTATCTCTGCAAATGGCGTCTACGTGTTTTGGGTCCGTTCCGTGGAAGAGATGTAGCTCCTTGCTGTTTTTACCCCCATTGTTTTTCTTCATCAAATCTCTTTTCCTGAGAAAGAGGAAATGACCATTAGCTGCTGTTAAGAATACTATTTTTGGATGGTTATTCCCTATTGGAATTTGGCCTCCAGGTACCATATGTAAAGCCAGAGGTCACCGTAAAGCAGCTCTCAGTAACTGGTATCTGGGCCCCTAAGACATAAAATGTTCTATGGTTGTCTTTAAGCGATTAAGACGTTTCAAATGTATAGTCTATTCGACCCCAAGGTTACCCCCATTGTTTTTCTTCATCAAATCTATTTTCCTAAAAAAACAGGGGTAAAAACATTAGCTGCTTCCCCATAATCTTGTTCAAGCCAGGGTTTACATAGTATTTTGGAAGTAACATGCTGGGATTGTGTGTGAGAGTTTACATAGTATTTTGGAAGTAACATGCTAGGATTGTGTGAGAGAGTTTACATAGTATTTTGGAAGTAACATGCTAGGATTGTGTGTGAGAGTTGATGTAAACATACCACTGGAAGACTTCCCAGAGGTCCCTGTTTTGGACCATCTCGATGTTGGTGATCTGGAAGCCCCTCATGGTCTTGTTGAAAAGTCTCTGGACCTTCTGATAGACCCTGTCAGAACTCAGAAGAGTGACTGTCTGCAGGAGGGGAAAACAAAATAGTTGTCACTGCTAAAACAAAAAGTTGAACACTAACCTTCCTGTAAGCCTAAGCAGAATAACCACATGTAAACAAGTAACCTTATATCCAATGTCAGGTATGGCAGACATGTCCCAAAATCCAGGAACATCTCTGAAATTCTCAGAGGAATTGTATGTTCTATTTGTCCTGAGGATAAATATAAAAGAGAACATGACATTCAACACTAAGAAAATAAGTTGCTCAATTGAATACCTATATTTATTCCTCCACTTACTATCCAAATATTGATTATGAAATTGTGAGTGTTTATTAGGTTAAATACAGAACATGGTGACCATCCTCTTAGTTCATCCTCATCCGTACATTACCTGCTGTCTGCAGTTGAAACAAACACAGGACGACGCCTGACCATCCTTACAGTACCGTTATTTCTGTTTTTTTGCGTCATCTCTGTAATTATGAGAATAACTATTTGAACCATGTCTGTTGTAAATTAAATATGTTTTGTGCAAGAGTTTGAAATGTGTTACCTCTGAAACTCAGCTCATAAGACTGCTGGCCTGCAGTGAACCTCACCACAGCACTTTGATCCTCCTGGAACCTTTTCTCAAGGTCTTCACTGGTGATGGACGACAATCTGTGCATCTCTTTCTGTGATTTATAGAAAAAAAACTCAAATTCAAGGGGAACAACAGTTTACCGTCTCTATTATTGTCCTCGTAACACATCATCAGCCTGTTTGAGTGTTTCACACCACTTACGATGGATGCGTACTGGACCCATTTTCCGTACTCGTCCTCCCAGAACCACACCCACTCTGTGGTGAGTACGCACATGGGCTCGGTCACAGAGGACACTGTGGAGGGACGTTGAACTTCACTGAATCCGCGGCTCATGGCTTCAAAATGTACACAGTTTGGATCCCCTCGCTGTGAAGCCATAAGGAAATGCCAATGGTAAAGCAACCAATCCCCATTGCCAATTCCCATACCAAGAATGTACTTCATTCACACTGTGAAATATTTGTATCTAGTTTAATATGATATAACCTACTGCACCTTTGTATCTTAGAAGAGTCACAGAAGTCTCTCTAGATCGTTGTTTTTCTGGCAGAGCAAACGAAGTCTGACCATTCTTCACTTCCCAATTGTAGGGCCTTTTATAGTGGATGCTCCAGCATTAATCTGAACAGACGTTAGGTTTATATAACAGATGTTACAGTTATGTAACAGTGTGTCATGAGACTCTTGTTAGCCAGAAGGACAACAGAATATCTTGCCATGGCCTCCATTCACAAAATCGATGCTAGGCTTCTAGTGTTGCTTTGAAAGTTTTATCAAATAAAGTACAACATAGTCCATTATTGTGGATGTACAGTACATGGTTGTATGTTGTCCTATGAGGAGGATATGGTATTGTGTATCTACTGACAACCTTTAGATCTAGATAAACTCATACCCAGCCAGCTATCCTGGATTCTGCCTGAGTAAAAAAAGGGGCAAAAAGTTCCCCTGATCTCAGGTGTTCTGCCAAAGCAAATGTGGGAAAGTTAAACATCCCAGCAACGCTCTCCCTCTTTAACTTTACCTCCTTGTTTGCAGTACCCCTTGACAGAGAACAGACAGATCTCCTTCCTCACCGACAACAAACAACTTGAGGTGCCATAAAAGAAATGCACCCCTCCCCAATGTTAATATTTTCAAACGACCCCCCATTGTACTGCAGAAAAAGTGAATAGAATTAACTAAAAAATATATATGTCCACAAATAACAATAAATGTATAAATAATAATGTATAAATTTATATTTTCATATTTGCTCTTTGAATATAAAGTTTATAAATATGTTAAAAACTTCCAGTGAGAGTATCAGAACAACTCTGGCATTTATCTCAAGACGACATTCACAGCTAAACGACAACAGCATGTCTGACTCATTCTGCCAATCACTTGACAATTACTAGAAAGGAGGAAGTGTGTTTCACAATAATACAATTTCAGAGGAGAGAAATAAAGAAATGGTCAATTGTGAGGCAATTTGGGAACCTATTACTCACAGTGAGACACTTTCTGCAGAAGTGAGATTAGTAAAAAAATATATATTTTGAAATACCAGATTGAAACAAACCTTCCATAGTTGGCTGTAGAAAATAAAATTATAGATTGTGAAACTAATAATGATGAGGCAGTGTGAAAAGGCCTATCCCATAAGAGTGATTTCTGTCTCAAATGGTTGAGAATATGTGGGATTCATTCAACAATTCAGAATAACCTAGGTCACACTTTACATTATGTTGCACTGATATGTGAACAGGAATTTCTCAACTGAATTGCTCTGTAGATAAACCCATCTCTCATAGCAAAAGTTTGATTTAGTCCTATTCTTTAACTTAGATTTTTGGTTGAGATGGAGAAACGAATCCAACATATTAATTATAGATTTGTAGACAAACTGGAATTAAAGACACTAAGTCATTAGCACAGATAGAACTATCCAAGCAGAAGATACATCTCCTTCAAATGTCTGTATTTGGTTGTTTCTAATTTTGTCAGAAAGTTGTTTTCATTTCAAGATAAAGTGTACTGTTAGCTAACTAGCTAATGTTAGCTGGCTGGCTAGCTAGGTAACGTTACGTGTATGATCTGTGTAGTAATATTATTAGTATCTCTGAGCCATTTGCATTGCTAGTTATAGCCTAATGTTAGCCAGCTAACATTGAACCTGGTTGGTTAGCTACCTGCAGATTCATGCAGGGTAGTAACATTATGAGTTGAGATTGTGGTTCATTGTTTAGCTAGCTAGCTAGCTGCATGTCTAAACAAAAGACTCCACTATGCAAATAACTAACTATTTCAATAGAATGTTTATGATGTCACTGCGACAACTGTCGATAGGCGTAGCTGGTAAATTCGCTCTGGCTATCTACTCAGATTTTAGAGCACTCTCGTCTGAGTGTGTCAGAGTGCAGAATAATAACATGAATTTATGAACACTCAACACCCATTGAATATGGTGTCTATAAACGTTGTCAAAAAATATTAATTAAATTGTTGCCAGCAGCACAGCTGCAGTCACCAATGCTCTGGATAACAATAAAACAGCCTAACCAGCTCTGCTCGGGCGAGTAAAATGGTCAGTGAGCTGTTCTAGTAGTTAGCAAGATAGCCAAAATGTAGCCAAAATTAGCCAGTTAGCTTGGGTGCTTGACTGCTGCTGTTAGGTGAGAACGCTCGGATCAACCCTACTCCTCGGCCAGAGCGTTGAGTAAGCGCTCTGAACGCTCCGAGAGAGAAACGCTCTGAATTTTGGTAAGACAGTCTGACAACGCTCTGTGTTTACGAACACCCAGAGCACACTCTGGCAATCCAGATTAAATTTAAGAACACACCCATAGAATAAACAAACCTTTAGTCTTGAAATCTTCGGTTGTTAAGTGTATAGCCTCACATGTTAATCCTTAAAGTGATGATTGGGGCTAAATCTTAAGAAGGTGTGAACAATGCTGAATGGGTGTAGACAAAAAAGAGCTCTCTAGTAGGTACAAAAACATTCAGGGGCCATTTTCTCAAACGTGAGGTTACAAGTTTATCAACTTTCAAAGCATAATTACTTTCCCATTGTTCCTCAACTGTAGTGTATTATATACTATTTTCTATCTCCGAGTCTCTACTTTTATCCAATGTAAAAAATATATATATTTCAAATTTTGCTACATAAGACCCGAATCGAGCCGGTCATCAAATATAGTACATCTTGTAATTTGTTACGTATCATACGAAATGGGAGAAGGACATCCACAAATTAATACATACCATATGAAATGTAACATGCTGTATCACACAAAATAGAGTGTTTCGGATTTATGTTAAGAATAATACGAAATGCTCTGAGACCAGGTTGCCACTTCGGGTGCATCAACATCATGGTTTGCGTTTTCAACACCATAATCTGTACAGTTTGGATGCTGGAATTATACTTTGGGACACATGTGTGCAGGTAGCATACAGGATACTTTTGAAATAGCCTCGTCAGATTAAATTTAAAAAAGTTAAATTACAAATATTTAGGCTATAGGCTATTTAAGCATTATGGGATTTAGGTGCACGAGGAATAGCCACTCGGATCAGAGAGGTAGAGCACGTACTACGCTTTCCTGAATGACTGTGCTTGCTGGAAGGATGTGGTTACATTATTATAAAACGATTTGGGAGAATGATGATCCGCAACAGACAACGCATCAGAGTATCAAAACGTAAAATACAGCCTGACTGGCATGCTACTATGTTTTCTATACCTAATAAACTGTCGAGAGTATGTTTCATCCGACACATTGGTGCGGCTGGCTTCCGGGTTGGACGCGCGCTGTGTTAAGAAGCAGTGCAGCTTGGTTGGTTTGTGTTTCGGAGGACGCATGGCTTTCGACCTTCGTCTCACCCGAGCCCGTACGGGAGTTGTAGCGATGAGACAAGATAGTAATTACTAATAATTGGATACCACGAAATTGGGGAGAAAAGGGAGTAAAAAAAAAAAATATATATATTTTTTAAAGTTCTCATTTTTTAACTGTCGAGAGTAGACTCAAAGCATTTCGCTACACTCGCAATAACCATCTGCTAAACACTTGTACGTGACAAATAAATTAATACAATTGGATTTTAAATTATCTGAATGGAATTAAATATTACAAATCACAGGGCTTTTGCACCGTTATTCAAATAGGATTTTCCCAACAGTTTCAAATCACATTTTATTTGTCACATGCGCCGAATACAACAGGTATAGTTGACCTTAAAGTGAAATTATTACCTACAAGCCCTTAACCAACAATGCAGTTTAAAAAAAAACGTGTTAAGTAAAAAACAAAAAATATTTTTTTTAAACCAAAAACATTGATATATGGGAGGCGTATGTAAGCAGGCGAGGAAATGTTGCTAGGTTGCAAGAAAATACGAAGTAAAACCTTCAAACTGGCGAATGTAAACCCGGAGCAAAAAGCACTACCATCCCCTGTGCCCATCAAAAACCACAGAACCCTCCCCAAAGCAATAAAGATGTTAGACAACGCTGCCCGATTTTGGACCATTTCTAAAGTGATCATAGAGGGCATGAACAAAATGTTAGAATAACAATTAATGTACATTAATTTGGACATAAAACTTCCTGTACAATATATATGTATGCTTACCTTTCACTACTATTATTGCAGTCCTCTAATAGATCAAATGTACACAGGTAAAAATCATTTCAACCATCATTAAATCATTGAGGTTTGTATCATCTAACTTTCGTTTTACCAATATTACGTTTGTTTCCGTTGTACACCGAGATATAAAATAAATCGTTTAGGGCAACAAAAAAATGTATACATTTCGTCAATGAAATCGGACTCTATCTACAAACTCAGAATATTTCAAAGCTCCCTGATAAATGCAAATTACTTGTACTACTTTTGAGCTCAGGAATTTTCAGCATGTGCAAATGTTTAATGTCCACGGTTTATAGTGCTTTCAAGACAACTGGGAACTTCAAAAACCACGAGGTTAGTGATCTTCAAATCGGAACTCGAGGAAAAGGTCCGAGTTTCCGACCTCGAATTCCGAGTTGGGTGAGCTTTCAAAACGATTTTTCCTAGTCTGAGCTCGTTTTTTTCTGAGTTCCAAATTGTCTTGGAAGCACTGAAGTCAGAGATTCCCGAGTTCCCAATTGTTTTGAACGCAGCGTGGTTACATGTGGTCTGTAGTTGTCAGGGACGTACTGCCAAATTCTCTAAAACGACGTTGGAGGCAGTTTATGGTAGCGAAATTAACATTAAATTATCTGGAAACAACTCTGGTGGCCATTCATTCAGTCAGCATTCCAATTGTACGTTACTTTAAAACTTGAGACATCTGTGGCATTGTGTTGTGTGACAAAATTGCATAATTTAGAGTGGCCTTTTATTTTTTCCCTTGTCGGAGCTCGTTTTTTTCTGAGTTCCAAGTTCTCTTGAAAGCACTGAAGTCAGAGATTCCATAGTTCCCAGTTGTTTTGAACGCGGCATTTCTCTTTGACCAAGCCAATTATATCAACTCCTCCAGGGAGTTGAGTGCAGACTAGAGTTATTAAAATTAACCTCCGACTCCTTGGAGTCTCTGCAGTCCATGCTTAAAAAATGTACACTCTTAAACCCGATGTTTGTCCTCTGTTGTTGCATGCCTTTCTTTATTAGAAGAAATCCATACGTTTTAATAAAACGTTAATCAAATACAACCACCTACTGTTTCCTCATTGCAATTGCTCTAAAATGTCAACTCAGCATGTCCCTGTGCCAATTGAATCTCAATGAGGTTGCATTTGATTAACGTTGCATTAAAAAGTATGGATTTCAGCAAACAAAAAATAATGTACTTTATGTGCATAGCGACTGGAGGAGTCAGGGGTTCATTTGAAAAACTATAATCTGCGTCTGCGTCTACACCTGACACGTCTACACCTGACTATGCTCACTAACAGGGTCGTAAACAAATTTGTGCACAAAACTTGAGAAATAAGCTTTTGGTGCGGTAAATACCTGGGATATTTTATTTAAGCTCATTATACATGGTACCAACACTTTACATGTTGCCTTTATATTTTTGTTGAGTATAATTATGCAGGTCTGAGTTAAAGTGGGGAAAGGTAC
The DNA here is from genome assembly GCF_013265735.2 of Oncorhynchus mykiss. Classification (NCBI taxonomy): domain Eukaryota; kingdom Metazoa; phylum Chordata; class Actinopteri; order Salmoniformes; family Salmonidae; genus Oncorhynchus; species Oncorhynchus mykiss. The sequence goes on along the minus strand of NC_048579.1, from coordinate 58,555,659 downwards.
AGTTTGTGGATCCAGCGACGATCAAAGTGTTAACATCCCCCTAGGGTTGTGTTGTTGAATTGCACCATAATTCTGCTGCATTACTGTAGACTCACCACTAAGTGGTAGCACATACACACTGAGCCGCAGTGGCACAACGCAGATGGTTTAAAGGGCCAATGCAGCTATATTTATCTCAATATCAAATCGTTTGTGTAACAACTACCTCACTGATTTTTATTTAATTTAAAACAATGGTCAAAAAGAAAGCTTCTTGGTAAAGAGCCGTTTCTCAAGCAATCATTTTGCCAGGATTGTCTGGGAGTGGTCCGATTGGAGAGGTAAAAATGTCAAATTAGCTGTAATTGGCAGTGAGGTTTGGAACTATTGCTCTATTAACCAATTGCCAAAACTCCATCCCACCAAAACAGGCAGAAATTTCAGGCAGTCTTTTCAAACAGCTCTTACACCAAATGTGCATTATCATTGCAGTTATATCCCAATCTCAGTGTAGAAATATTTAAAACACAGAAAAATCTCATTTGTGGCTGCACTGGGCCTTTAATGAAGCTCCCAGTTCCCAGACCTTGGGAGCTGCTGCCAGCTAGTTGATGGGAGTTGGCAGAAACAGGGTACTTCAAAATGCACTGGAGTACAAGCTAAATAATGAAGTTTGCCCAGGGGGAATTGGATAAAACATGAATGATGCCCAAGATCGTTTGAACACCCTCACTGTATGCAAAACATGTTCACATTATTAATGTCACTAGATTTAAGCTAAACAAATGCCACTGGTCACTGCTTCTTCACAATAACATTCAGACTAGTGGTTTGTTGCAAAATGGTGTACAGTGCTATTTGGTTCATAAGATAGAGAGGAGTGCTGAGGGTAAGTATTCAGACCCCTTGACTTTCCACATTGTTACATTACTGCCTTATTCTAAAATTGATTAAATTGCCCCCCCCCCCCCCCCCCCCCAATCCACACACACACTACCCAATAATGACAAAGCAAAAACAGGTTTTTAGAAATGTTAGCAAATTTATAAAAAATAAACACTGAAATATCACATTTATGTAAGTAGTCAGACCCTTTAAGTACTTTGCTTAAGGACCTTTGGCAGATTACAGCCATGTCTTATTGGGTATGACGCTACAAGCTTGGCACACCTCTATTTGGGGAGTTTCTTCCATTCTACTCTGCAGATCCTCTCAAGCTCGGTCAGGTTGGATAGGGAGCGTTGCTGCACAGCCATTGTAAGGTCTCTCCAGAGATGTTCGATCGGGTTCAAGTCCAGGCCACTCAAGGACATTCAGAGACTTATCCTGAAGCCACACCTGCATTGTCTTGGCTGTGTGCTTAGGGGCGTTGTCCTGTTGGAAGGTGAACCGTCACCCCAGTCTGAGATCCTAAGCAGGTTTTCATGAAGGATCTCTGTACTTTGCTCTGTTCATCTTTACCCTCAATCCTGACTAGTCTCCCAGTCCCTGCCTCTGAAAAACATCCCTACAGCATGATGCTGCCCCCCCTCCAAGCTCGTCATCAAGCTCGAGACCCTGGGTCTCGACCCCGCCCTGTGCAACTGGGTACTGGACTTCCTGACGGGCCGCCCCCAGGTGGTGAGGGTAGGCAACAACATCTCCTCCCCGCTGATCCTCAACACTGGGGCCCCACAAGGGTGCGTTCTGAGCCCTCTCCTGTACTCCCTGTTCACCCACGGCTGCGTGGCCACGCACGCCTCCAACTCAATCATCAAGTTTGCGGACGACACAACAGTGGTAGGCTTGATTACCAACAACGACGAGACGGCCTACAGGGAGGAGGTGAGGGCCCTCGGAGTGTGGTGTCAGGAAAATAACCTCACACTCAACGTCAACAAAACTAAGGAGATGATTGTGGACTTCAGGAAACAGCAGAGGGAACACCCCCCTATCCACATCGATGGAACAGTAGTGGAGAGGGTAGCAAGTTTTAAGTTCCTCGGCATACACATCACAGACAAACTGAATTGGTCCACTCACACAGACAGCATCGTGAAGAAGGCGCAGCAGCGCCTCTTCAACCTCAGGAGGCTGAAGAAATTTGGCTTGTCACGAAAAGCACTCACAAACTTCTACAGATGCACAATCGAGAGCATCCTGGCGGGCTGTATCACCGCCTGGTACGGCAACTGCTCCGCCCTCAACCGTAAGGCTCTCCAGAGGGTAGTGAGGTCTGCACAACGCATCAGCGGGGGCAAACTACCTGCCCTCCAGGACACCTACACCACCCGATGTTACAGGAAGGCCATAAAGATCATCAAGGACATCAACCACCCGAGCCACTGCCTGTTCACCCCGCTATCATCCAGAAGGCGAGGTCAGTACAGGTGCATCAAAGCTGGGACCGAGAGACTGAAAAACAGCTTCTATCTCAAGGCCATCAGACTGTTAAACAGCCACCACTAACATTGAGTGGCTGCTGCCAACACATTGACACTGACTCAACTCCAGCCACTTTAATAATGGGAATTGATGGGAAATTATGTAAATATATCACTAGCCACTTTAAACAATGCTACCTTATATAATGTTTCTTACCCTGCATTATTCATCTCATATGCATACGTATATACTGTACTCTATATCATCGACTGCATCCTTATGTAATACATGTATCACTAGCCACTTTAACTATGCCACTTTGTTTACATACTCATCTCATATGTATATACTGTACTCAATACCATCTACTGTATCTTGCCTATGCTGCCCTGTACCATCACTCATTCATATATCCTTATGTACATATTCTTTATCCCCTTACACTGTGTATAAGACAGTAGTTTTGGAATTGTTAGTTAGATTACTTGTTGGTTATTACTGCATTGTCGGAACTAGAAGCACAAGCATTTCGCGACACTCGCATTAACATCTGCTAACCATGTGTATGTGACAAATACAATTTGATTTGATTTGCCACCACCATGCTTCACCGTAGGGATGGCGCCAGGTTTCCTCCAGACGTGACGCTTGGTATTCAGGCCAGAGTTCAATCTTGGTTTCATCAGACCAGATAATCTTGTTTCTCATGGTCTGAGTCTTTAGGTGCTTTTTGGCAAACTCCAAGTGGGCTGTCATGTGCCGTTTACTGAGGAGTGGCTTCCATCTGGTCACTCTACCACAAAGTCCTGATTGGTGGAGTGCTGCAGAGATGGGAGAACCTTCCAGAAGGACAACCATCTTCACAGAGGAACTCTGGAGCTCTGTCAGAGTGACCATCAGGTTCTTGGTCACTTCCAAGACCAAGACACTTCTCCCCCGATTGCGCAGTTTGGCCGAGCGGCCAGTTCTAGAAAGTGTCTTGGTTGTTCCAAACTTTTTCCAATTAAGAACGATGGAGGCCACTGTCTTGTTGGGGACCTTCAATGCTGCAGACATTTTTTGATACCCTTCCCCAGATCTGTGTCTCGCCACAATTCTGTCTCGGCGCTCTACGCACAATTCCTTCGACCTTATGGCTTGATTCTTTTTTTTTTGTTCTCAACTTGCCTACCTGGTTAAATAAAGGTGAAATATATATTTTTTGATCTGACATGCACTGTCAACTGTGGGACCTTATATAGACAGGTGTGTGCCTTTCCAAATCATGTCCAATCAATTGAATTTACCACAGGTGGACTCCAATTAAGTTGTAGAAACATCTCAAGGATGATCAATGGAAACAGGATGCACCCGAGCTCAATTTCTAGTCTCATAGGAAAGGGTCTGTATACTTAAGTAAATAAGATTTTTTTAAATTTATTTTGAATACATTTGAAAACCTATTTTGTCTTTGTCATTATGGGTTATTGTGTGTAGCTTGAGACAAATTTGACAATTTAATCTATTTTAAAAAAAAAGGCTGTAACGTAACAAAATGTGGGACAAGTCAAAGGGTCTGAATACTTTGAATGCACTGTGTGTGTGTGTGTGTAATCTAAAATGTGTCATTTATTACTCCTGTCGACAGCACTGTACGAGCACAGAAAAATACTTCCCCACCCCTGTCGACAGCATCCCCAACCTAAAACATCTCCCCACAGCCATGAATCTACACAGAACATATTGACAAACAGATTAAAAGGTTAATAACGTCACCTTCTGTGCAGAGCCCTCACTCCTTGCATCATCATCTCTGGTAGATAAAGTATAATTGATGACCGGATCAAGAGATCAGTTCAGGGCAGAAATACTCTGATGAATCTTCAGAGGATACGATGAGAAGAGCTCTATGATAAAATACTCAATGTTTCTAGAAAAAGAGGATTTATTTTTGTTCTCATTTTTAAAAGTGTTTTGGAAAACCATAACTGGATTAAACCTAACAGCGTGCAATGCTACTGCGAGGGGATAACATAACGGAATCTAGACACTGGAATCATAGGCCCTGGGCTGTGAATCTGGGATATGGCTCTCTCTCCAGACACAGGGAATAGATTCAGGAATTGGGATAGAGCCAGAACTATTGAGTAACCAATGGACAGTGTAAATATCAATGGCTCAGGACATGACATATTACACAAGGTGCCAGCCAGCCACATAGACCCAAATTTGGCTTTTTAAAGAGACAGAGACCAAAGCACAGAAAATATCAGGTTTAACACAGAAGCTGCATTGAAAAGGCATCAGGCCTGGCCACTATCATCATCATAATCATCACAGTGATAAGTAGCTTACAGAGTGGGTGGGGCCAGAGCTGCATCGCTCACTTCCCACCTACCCCTCCCATCTCTGTCCAATCAGACAATAGCATCAAAGGCATTTAGAATGTTCATTTTGTTCGGTTCTCATTGTAAAAAGGCAAAAAATATTAAACATTTCAGAGAAAACGCATAAAACGTTGTGTTCAAATCTTTCTGAAACATTTGGTATAAGTCCATTCCTTTGTTCAGACCATTCTGAACAGTGCTTAATTCCTATTTCACAAAAATGACATTATCATCAATATTAAAGGATGAATCACAAATGAGGTTTGTGTGTATCACGTCTGATTCCCCCCAGGTCCATCAGACTGCCAGATGAGATCACTCGCAATTAGCATGTTAGCGGCTAAAGGGTCAGTCTATGTATTTCCTATGGGAGAGAGAACACGTAACTCTTGGGGTGAATTCACCCCTTATAGACTAGACCCGTGGCAGTTCCACTGCCTCTGTTAATAGACTATATAAAGTACATAAGACACCATTTATCCACAAACCCGTATACCAGTACACATTCCTTTGTAAAAAAAATGAAACACCCTTCACAGGCACACACAGGCACACACACACACGAGAGAACAATTAATAAAATATTACACTTAAAAAATAAAATTGTCCTGTCTTTTTTTCCCAATTATAAAACATTTCATCACTTGACAGTACAGGTACACACAGACAAAGCGCTCTCACATGGAGAACACCCCCACCCCCTGTACATACACAGACACACAAGTCACATTCCTCTCAGTGTGTGTGTGGATGAATGTGTATCATGGGGGGTGGGAGTGAGAGTGTGTGTGGATCAGAACCAGAGGTCTTCTGGGAGAATTAGTTTTTAATACTGTCAGTGTGTTAGTGTAATAAAGGTGACGCAAGTACGACTTCGCAAAAGACGAGGAACTAATCGGCGGACCCCTTGTTTTTCTTAAAGGTTATACAAAAGCGAGACCTGCATAGTCCAGTTCAATGTCCTATTGAGATTGACAACCACACAAAGATCAGTGTCCACAATAATACTGTATGTGCCTGGTCCTGCTTCCTCTGTAGCCACCATCTGATTGGTCAGTCCCAGATGTCTTGCTTTCCTGTAATTTGTACTGTAGTGGCACACTGGCATCGTTTGGAAACAATTTCCCTCAAGGAGTTCTGTCCAAACTCCAAAAGACAGAGAGGAGGAGAGACACGAGGGTGTTGGGGTGTAAGGCTACATTGTAAACACCGCCCCATTTAATCTATCTCTATGACAACATCACAGAGTTCCAAAGTTCCAAACTCAGTGTGGGAGGCGCCAAACCCACATTGTGAGGGGGACAAACTCAGACTGGGTGGAGCCTAGCTTAACGTGGGAGGAGTCTAGCTCAGTGTGGGAGGAGCATGCGTTCCAGGGCACACTGCAGGTGCTCCCAGTTCTTCCAGATGACCACCAGTAGGGACAAACCCATGCAGGTGAAAGCCAGGTGCACGCGGCTCCGCAGGAGGGGCGCGGTGAACTTGGCCGCAGTGGAAACGCACACCAGGATCACCGTGACGATGGCCAGCATGATGTTGATGCATTTCCCCAGCAGCACCTTGGCGTCTGTGTTCTCCACCTGTACCGTCTGCTGCTGCTGCTGCTGGAGCTCCAGCTTAGAGACACGCGTCTGACACGACTCCAGAGCCTCCTGTAAACACAGAAAAACACACGCATTCAGTTAACATTTGACACTCAGGCTTAAAGTTACTGATCATATCCAGCTTAGATAGATGTGTAAGGGGCATGTTTGTAGATGTGTGTGTGTGTACATACCTGGATGTCCCTAGCTCTCTCGTAGGCCTGGTAAGCCACCTTCTCCTCGATGCTGGCCAGCTCCTGCTTCAGGTTACTGGTCTCATGCTGGTGCAACTCTGTCAGGTCATTTAACTGGTCCTCTAACCGCTCAAACCTATTAGGTAGAGAGAGAGAAGGGGAGAGAGAATGACAAGTCTTAATATTGAATGCACAGCTTCAATTCCAAAGCAAACCTGTGTGTCCATCTCTTCCTTCACCAATGTGTGTGTGTGTTCTCTGTTTGTGGTGTGTGAAGCATTTTCTACATAGGCGTGTTGATACATCAGCCCTAAGTTGACAGTATCAACAGCCAACAATATTAAAAACAAGATTATGGTTCAAGGTGGGAAATAGTGAAGCAGGTCTAGATTATCATAAAGTGAAACCGCTAGAACGATGGTGGAGGATGTTGTTGGTGCGTCTGCATGGAGGATGTTGTTGGTGCGTCTGCATGGAGGAAGACTCATGGGGAGAAGTGTCTGAAAGATTAGGTTCTTTTATACCCAGAAATTAGGGTCTGTTTTTGCTTGCTGTATTGATTTGTGCGTGTGTGTGTGTGCGTGTGTGTGTATGCCATTGTGTCTGCACCAACCTATATCTCTCCTCCTGCAGTGTCTGTGTGATGAAGCTGTAGTCGCTCTTGAACTGTCTTTTCAGTGACTCCATGTCCTCGGCCAGCTGTGCCTGGGCCTCCCTAATCTCCCTGACCTCCTCCAGCACCTCCCCCAGCCTCCCCTGAGAGTCCGACCTCCCCGGCCCACCCCCCGACCCCAACCCCAACCCCGACCCCCCCGCCGGGTTCCCGTTGGAGTCTGCCGACACAGAGGTCCCTATGGAACATTCGTCGTCGCTGGGGTACTTGGCCTTGGCAATTGTGGTGGCACTGCCGCTCAGCGCCCGGGCCCCGCCTTCCGCCTGGAGCCCCGCCCCCGTCTCCATGGAGCTCTTCATGTGGGCGATGTTGTCGGCGCTGCCGAACTTGTTGCGGATGAGGTTGGCGAACTCCCGTGACTTGTTGAAGAAGAAGGGGGGCGAGAGGGAGACCCCGGGTCCGATGGTCTTGACCTTGTCCATTGCCGGGTTGCGCGCGCTGGCCGAGCTGACATCCCGCAGGCTGCCGTCCTTTTGGACCTCCTTGCCCCCCTCCCCCCGGGCATCCCTGGGCGGGTGCTTGGCCCCGTTGGCCTCCTCCTTCATACGACGGTGGTACTGCTCCAGCTTCCTCTGCAGCTGGGCGATGCTGTGGGCAGACTTCTGGTTCTTCTTCTCAAACACCTGGCAGACCCACAGGAGAGGCAAAGGGTCAAATTAAAGATCCTGCTATAATTGCTGCATTTTCGTTAAAAAGAGGCTTGTAAACATTCAGCGCACTTGGCAGATGCAGTTATGTAGCATCATAAAAGGAGAAATCAGTGGGATGTAACTGGACTGACCTGGCGTATGCGTGCCACCTGCTGCTTGTCAGCGTTGTTGACCAGTTTGAGGTACTCTGCCACGTTCTGGTCCCTGGCTGTCTGTTCCACCTTGATCTGCTCTGTCACCTTGGGGGAGGTCAACGAGTCAACACAGTGACTAACACACAGATGGGCCAATGCTCTCGCTCTCTCTCTCACACACGCGCAACACACACACACTCACCTTGAGTATCTTCTGCTGCAGGCTGTCGATGGCCAGACGGCCCTTAGTGAAGTCCAGGCCCACGCCAGACACCAGGTTGGACTCTGAGCCCCCCCGCCGCATCGGTACCGGGAGGCTGAGGATGTTGTTCCCATCGCTGCCGCGCTCCGCCTGGACACACACACACACACACACACACACACACACACACACACACACACACACACACACACACACACACACACACACACACACACACACACACACACACACACACACACACACACACACAGAGAAACATGTAAGTAATTGAGAATGTCACTTCAAAGAGAATGTTGTCAATTCAATGTACACTACAGTAAATGACTCATGTACGTATGATAGGACAGTATGAGCTCAGCCAAGTTCATGGTGAATCTCATAGCAACGTATAGTTAGTAAGATAGATATTGATCATTGTATTGAGTGGTAATTGTTTTATCACACGGTAATACACTGTCATCATAATCTCATCCCTTGTAATGTAAACACAAGCTCCATTTCTAGGACTGTCTGTGTGTGTGTGTCTGCATGCGCACATTCTTGCGTAGCCGTGCGCCTGTGTGCACGTGTGAGTCTGTGTGCCCTCTAACCCATTCCGGCATTGAGAAAAATAACTGGATAGGAGGAGAGGACAAAAGACGCATGAAAGAGAGCTCCAAGTCTCCTCTCTCTGCAGACTTTAATGGCTCTACTGAGTGGCTAGGGCAGTTGGTAGCCTCTGGGTTTACAGGCGCAGCCTCTGATGCAGAAACGGCTTTGACTGTTAACTACAGGGACAGAGGATGATTACGTAATAAATCAACCTGAGATGCCTGCAGTACAACTGGACTGTATGTAACCTGACTATATAACTACACGGTTACCTTGGCAGCCAGCAAACACACACACATATATAAGGCATAGCCAGCTTGTCCTCATCTATAATTTACAGGGCAGAGTCAGGGCCCCTTCTCATGTCCGACAGTAACTGATGAAATTAATAAAGCAGGCAACAGCAGCTTTAGCCTACTGGTTCACACATCACACATGTCGCACCACTCTCTCTCACACACACACACACACACACACACACAGTCTCCCTCTCTCTCCTCTCCATCCTCAGATTCCCCACCCCTCTCTCCTCTTCATCCTCAGATTCCCCTCTCCTCTTCATCCTCAGATTCCCCTCTCCTCTTCATCCTCAGATTCCCCTCTCCTCTCCATCCTCAGATTCCCCTCTCCTCTCCATCCTCAGATTCCCCTCTCCTCTCCATCCTCAGATTCCCCTCTCCCTCTCTCTCCTCTCCATCCTCAGATTCCCCACTCCCTCTTCTCCATCCTCAGATTCCCCACCCCTTTCTCCTCTCCATCCTCAGATTCCCCACCCCTCTCTCCTCTCCATCCTCAGATTCCGCTCTCCTCTCCATCCTCAGATTCCGCTCTCCCTCTCTCCTCTCCATCCTCAGATTCCCCTCTCCCTCTCTCCTCTTCATCCTCAGATTCCTCACCCCTCCTCCTCTCTCCTCAGATTCCCCTCTCCCTCTCTCCTCTTCATCCTCATATTCCCCACCCCTCCTTCTCTCTCTCTCCTCAGATTCCCCACCCCTCTCTCCTCTCCATCCTCAGATTCCCCACCCCTCCTTCTCTCTCTCTCTCCTCAGATTCCCCACCCCTCTCTCCTCTCCATCCTCAGATTCCCCTCTCCCCTCTTCATCCTCAGATTCCCCTCTCCCTCTCTCCATCCTCAGATTCCCCTCTCCCTCTCTCCATCCTCAGATTCCCCACCCCTCTCTCCTCTCCATCCTCAGATTCCCCACCCCTCTCTATCTCGTGGTGTAAGCTCAGCTCATTTCCCACCACTCTCTCTCACACACACACACACACACACACACACACACACACACACACAGTCTCCCTCTCTCTCCTCTCCATCCTCAGATTCCCCACCCCTCTCTCCTCTTCATCCTCAGATTCCCCTCTCCTCTCCATCCTCAGATTCCCCTCTCCTCTCCATCCTCAGATTCCCCTCTCCCTCTCTCTCCTCTCCATCCTCAGATTCCCCACTCCCTCTTCTCCATCCTCAGATTCCCCACCCCTTTCTCCTCTCCATCCTCAGATTCCCCACCCCTCTCTCCTCTCCATCCTCAGATTCCGCTCTCCTCTCCATCCTCAGATTCCGCTCTCCCTCTCTCCTCTCCATCCTCAGATTCCCCTCTCCCTCTCTCCTCTTCATCCTCAGATTCCTCACCCCTCCTCCTCTCTCCTCAGATTCCCCTCTCCCTCTCTCCTCTTCATCCTCAGATTCCCCACCCCTCCTTCTCTCTCCTCAGATTCCCCTCTCCCTCGCTCCTCTCCATCCTCAGATTCCCCACCCCTCTCTCCTCTCCATCATCAGATTCCCCACCCCTCTCTCCTCTTCATCCTCAGATTCCCCACCCCTCTCTCCATCCTCAGATTCCCCTCTCCCTCTCTCCATCCTCAGATTCCGCTCTCCTCTCCATCCTCAGATTCCGCTCTCCCTCTCTCCTCTCCATCCTCAGATTCCCCTCTCCCTCTCTCCTCTCCATCCTCAGATTCCCCTCTCCCTCTCTCCTCTTCATCCTCAGATTCCTCACCCTTCCTCCTCTCTCCTCAGATTCCCCTCTCCCTCTCTCCTCTTCATCCTCAGATTCCCCACCCCTCCTCTCTCCTCAGATTCCCCTCTCCCTCTCCCTCGCTCCTCTCCATCCTCATATTCCCCACCCCTCCTTCTCTCTCTCTCCTCAGATTCCCCACCCCTCTCTCCTCTCCATCCTCAGATTCCCCACCCCTCCTTCTCTCTCTCTCTCCTCAGATTCCCCACCCCTCTCTCCTCTCCATCCTCAGATTCCCCTCTCCCCTCTTCATCCTCAGATTCCCCTCTCCCTCTCTCCATCCTCAGATTCCCCACCCCTCTCTATCCTCAGATTCCCCACCCCTCTCTATCTCGTGGTGTAAGCTCAGCTCATTTCCCACTCTCTCTGAGTGCCAGTTAACTAGGTCTCCAACCCCAGACAAACACTATCCTGGACCACTCAGGCCCAGCACACAGATGGCCCCACCAGTCAGTAAACAGGCTATTCTGCCTGGGTCAGAACCTACACGCACAAACACATTATCGAGTCAGCATGGCCAGAGAATTAGCTGACCCTTACATGACCCCCAACAAGCCCGAGGGATGAGGAACAGCAAGCACTGACATGTTGTCTGTCCCATCTATCACACACAGACACAGTACACACCACATCCTGCCCACCTCATCTAATCTGGAAGATGGGGGGATTCAAGTATGGTAACTAACATTTTTTTGGAGTCTCATAGTCAGTATTCCAAACACATACAGTCTGAGAAAGAGAACAGACACAGACACCACATAACACAACCATATGCCACAAATGTACATATGGGATGTGTTGACTGTCCCCGGGTCAATGCTAAACTAAGGTCAGTATTTATCCTCTAAACCGGGCTGGTATTAAAGCCAGTCAGACTACAATTTCACATGAGGCAGGCAGACACACTGCAACACAACAACCCATGATGAGGCAGACACACTGCAACACAACAACCCATGAGGCAGACACACAACAACCCATGATGAGGCAGACACACACACTGTAACACAACAACCCATGATGAGGCAGACACACTGCAACACAACAACCCATGATGAGGCAGACACACTGTAACAACAACCCATGATGAGGCAGACACACTGTAACAACAACCCATGATGAGGCAGACACACTGTAACAACAACCCATGATGAGGCAGACACACTGTAACAACAACCCATGATGAGGCAGACACACTGTAACAACAACCCATGATGAGGCAGACACACTGTAACAACAACCCATGATGAGGCAGACACACTGCCTGGGAGAGATATTTGTTAGTTGTAGTGTTGTGTGTTCTATGTAGGCTAGAGCTGCTCAGCTCAGCGTGTTTCCCCACAGTCACACACACACACACAGTCACACACACACACCTGAACAACGTCTCAGTACAGGAAATCACAGTATGACCTCAGCTGAGCATCAATGTACTGGATTTTGTCATAAAAACGTACAAATCAGAACAGAAGAAAAGCCAGAAACAAAGCAATTGTCTGGAGATAAACCGTTCTAAAAGAGGCTTCAGTTGGTGTGAAATTCATGACCAAGAGGTGGTAATAGGACGTAGGCTGTCAAACCCATTTAATAAGCCCTAGCTAGCATGGATCTGTCCTATCAGTAGAAGGGCGATTCCACGCCAGCAATTTTGTGTAGGTCGTTGACAAAAAAAATGACAATTAAATCTATTGTTATCTCAACTTGTAACACAACAAAATGTGTGTCTGAATGAGCTGATGATTGAATAAAAGTAGAGATGGATGGAGAGTTGCAAAGAAAGACAGGGTGAGAGTCAGTGGATGAGAGGAGGGGCCGTCTTGACCTGTTTGTATTATGTGGGTTACAGCCTATAGCCTGTCTGATCTAACCCAGATAGGACTTTCAACATCAAATCATACATCAACCATTCTGCATTCAAATCTATTTTGTTCCCATAGAAATGAATATTCACACACCACTCTAAGATGAATAGGCTATCCATTCTGACCCACATCAGACTGGGCTACCCTACGTGTGTGTGTGTGTGTGTGTGTGTGTGTGAGAGAGTGTGAGAGAGAGAAAGTCACAATGAGATTGGTGGGATTCAAATAAACAGATTTAGTAAAGAGATGAGATGTTAAAAACTACCCCCGAGCCGTCGCTCACAGGAACTGACCTCACAGTGGACCCGTCATGACCCCGCCAGCCATTCTACTACAGCATTACCCGACAGCCTAATCACTACGATCTACGACATCACAGGTACTCTGAGTTAAGTAACTGTCACGACTTCCGCCGGAGTCGGTCCCTCTCCTTGTTCGAGCGCCGTTCGGCGTCATCGGCCTTCTAGCCATCACCGATCCACTTTTCATTTTCCATTTGTTTTGTCTTTGTTTTTTTTTACAAACCTGGTTTCAATTCCCCCATTAAATGCTTATTATTCAACCCTCTGGTTTCCCCCCATGTTTGTGTTTGTTTTATTGTAAGGCTGTATCTGACGGCTGGGATTATTACTGCCGGGTTTTGTTATTAAGCCCGTTTATTTCATGGTACCAGTATTTTTCCAGCACCATAGTATTGTGTTTATACTGGTGTTTTCTTGAATTAAATACCTTGTCCACGCATCTCAGCTCTCCTGCACCTGCCTCCTTTCACCAGTTACCCACAGCCTTGACAGTAACACTGTTGCGGTACCACACCTCTGGTTCATACACAACCAGCCCACCAGCCACCTACAGTATCCATACTTGAATCTGACACTGAGAATTCCACATAGCAGATCAGAGGGCACGGTGGAGATATTACCATATTGCTTACTGTAGTGTATAGCAGAACTTCCCAACTCTTTCCAATCTACATGAAGTGCTAATGGACTGCTATGGGTATAGGGGTTGTCTGTGGACTGCAGGGCCAGACAGGGTTTATACACTCCACAGTGTTCAGCGTTTATAGCACAGCCTCCTCAAACACTGGAGAGGCCAGGCTCACTGCATCATTCTGTCAACCCATGGCCTTGCAAATCAAAGCACAGAATAAATGTGTTGCATACCTACTCACCCTGTATAACAATATATCAACCATTCAGCAGTTAAGTTCAGAACACTGCTCCCTCCATCTGCTACAGCGCTACCACAAAGACCTGAAAAATAGGACTTTTAAATGTTTTGATGTCCGAGACTGTCTGTCTGGTGATTGTTCTGGTTGGGTGTATATATAAATCATTGATTCCTGTCGTGTATTTATCCCCCTCTGGGCTACTAGTCTTCCTCTCCTCTGCTCCCACTTCCCACCCACGCCTGTTCTAACTCCACTGTCTACTAGCCTACTGTTTGTCTGGTGATTGTTTTGAACGGTTCTGCCTGCTGTGCTGCCTCTTAGCCTGGCTAGCATTGTGAATGAAAAGAGGTCCCCAGACCGATGCTCGACTTGGACAGGAGCTCAGCGGAGCTAAGTACCGCTACTTTAAAATGTTTTACTGCTTGAGCTCGTGTTCCTCTTATAGAATATTAGTGAAAAAGTACTATGGAGCTCCTGCGCCTAAATATAAACAGTACCGGCACACAAAATTAGCATCGGAACCTATTTCAGTCCAAGTCAAGCAATGCCACAGACTCGCCTGGTATGATTAAATAACAATTTAGGGACAGGGAAATATTCAGTTGGTTGCTGGCCTGAGTTTGTAACCACGCCCCCAAGCGTATATCTGAATAGAATAATCCAGTTTAGTATGAAGTTGATGAGTTGATTTGAGCAGAACCGGTTTTGACCAGATCCCAGACCCAACCAAACTGATTCGCTCTGCGGTCTGCAAATCAGCACACACTTCAGGGAGAACCCCCCCCCCACACACACACACTTCAGGGAGAAACACTCTCTCTCTCTCACTCTATGTGTGTGTGTGTGTGTGTGTGTCCTGCACGGCACCATAGAAAACGCCCAGAGTCCTGCTCTTATCAGACTTTAGGCAAATGTCAAAGACAAAGGAATTCTAATTACATTTATGGTCCTGCAGCAACTTTACCTTTGGTTTTACACTCAACGAGCACTCACTCACACGTACTAGTAAATCAGGTCAACCCCTGGGCTGGGCTCCAGTAGTTAAACATACCTGGGTTACTGCTACATGCCCTGACCTGCAGTGCATACACTAAACACACATAGTGAATGCAGGTAACACAGGACAGGATATCCACAGACTGTACCATATGATGGAAGAGTGTTTATGGTATTTATGCTACACTGAGCTGCTCTTCTCTTGCCCACTTCCCTGTGTATGAGTGGAGAGAATCACCACTTGTATTTCCATATAACCGGCTAAACACTGACGTGACAGAGGGTTAGGACGTGTGTGTGTGACCGTGTGTCAGGGAGTCATCCCTCCTGGGAAGCACACTTTCTTTGACAATGTTCCAGCAGAAAGAATGAGGAAGAAAACAAGAAACAAAACAAAAAAGAGAACCAGAAAGAAAACAAGAAAAGAAACAAGAAAACATGAAAAAAACTAAACATGAAAGAGAACGAGAGAGACCGTGAGAAATAGAGATCAAAGTATGAAAGCCAATTTCTAAGCTAGAGATAACAAACTCCTCCAGTTTCTCTGTCTTGTTAAGTGTACAGATAAATGATGAGCCTTTAGCGGGCCTGCAGTGGAGCACATCAGCCCCAGAGGTCTCAATAGCACCAACTTGGACACATCCCGGAGAGGAGTGTGTGTCTCTAATTAATTTAGGGTGGTTTACCAGGCCCCAAGCAAGTAGAGCACAGCCCTCAATATCTCACTGCTAAGGGCCAAGTACATTAACACACACTCGTATAGAGACGTAAAGAGGGTAGAGTCCCCAAAGCCATGCCAAGGACTGTGTCAGCACTCAGATGGAGGGAGATGGAGAGAATGTCATGTAACAGAGAGAGAGAGAGAGTACGCGAGAGAGGAGGTGAAAAAAAGAGAGAGATCCATCCTAGAAAAATCAATAGACTGTTAAGGGCCCAGTGCGGTCAAAAACTAGATTTTCCTATTTTATATTTATCTCCAAACTATGAGGTTGGAATAATACTGTGAAAATTATGTTAATGTCCTTTTAGTGTAAGAGCTGTTTAAAAATATATATTTCAACCTGTTTTGGTGGGATGGAGTTTTGGCCTTAGTTAATAAACTAATAAGAAAGAGAATTCCAAACCTTTCTGCCAATAAAAGCTAGTTTTCCCCTCCCCACAAATTATTTGGGGGCAATTTTAATTGAAAACAATCACAGTAAGGTATTTAATTGTTACCCAGAAATGAGTTGATTGATATTGAGAAGGACCTTTAACATCAATTTACAAAATGGAGAGCTCTACTATGACTAGACAGTCACCCAGAGAACAATATACACACGCACTAATTAAAACTCTGGCGGATAAATAAGGCTACACAGTCCACAGACATCGGGGAGGGAGGGGTGGCAGGAACTCTTCACCAGAAAAGCCTGAAAAGATGTAATCCTCTCCTTTCTGTCATCTGACATTTAATCTATTTTTTTCCAGAACCAAGATTACCCAGCAGCCACCACCCTCAACAAAACACACTCTTTTAGATGGAGAGAGAAGAGGATAGAAAGAAAAAGATGAGCACATAGAGATGGAGAGGGAGGTGGGTGAGGATAAAGAGATGGAGAGAGGTGAGAGAGGGATGGCTATAAAAAGAGAAAGAAGAAGGGTGGATAGAGTAGGAGAAGAGTTGAACAAGTGTAACCATGTAATCGTATTGATTTAGGCCTAAAGAAAGAGAGAAGAGGGATAGATAGAAAGAGAGTAGGAGAAGAGTTGAAGTGTAACAGTGAATCCTGTTGTAATGTAGCTTCCTTAAATAGTACCCGCAAAACACCAGTCTCAACGTCAACAGTGAAGAGGCGACTCCAGGATGCTGGCCTTCTAGGCAGAGTTCCTCTGTCCAGTGTCTGTGTTCTTTTGC
Source organism: Oncorhynchus mykiss (assembly GCF_013265735.2). Taxonomy (NCBI): domain Eukaryota; kingdom Metazoa; phylum Chordata; class Actinopteri; order Salmoniformes; family Salmonidae; genus Oncorhynchus; species Oncorhynchus mykiss. The sequence continues at coordinate 58,538,952 of NC_048579.1, read as the reverse complement.
CCATCTAATCTTTTCTTTTTATTGCCCAGTCTGAGATATGTATTTTTTCTTTGCAGCTCTGCCTAGAAGGCCAGCATCTTTCTTGACAATTTCTCACCTTCATTTCTCAGAACAAGAATAGAATGACGAGTTTCAGAAGAAAGGTCTTTGTTTTCGGCCACTTTGAGACTGCAATCGAACCCACAAATGTAATCGAACCAACAAGTGCTGATGCTCCAGATACTCAACTAGTCTAAAGAAGGCCAGTGTTTTTGCTTCTTTAATCAAAACAACAGTTTCAGCTGTGCTAACATAATTGCAAAAGGGTTTTCTAATGATCAATTAGCCTTTTAAAATGATAAACTTGGATTAGCTAACACAACGTGCCATTGGAACACAGGAGTGATGGTTGCTGATAATGGGCCTCTGTACGCCTGAAAGATTAGTGGAATCTGTGTGAGTAGCTGGACAGGTAGGATGACTGGCAGTGAAGGTGAACGGGTGGTCACGGGTCAGGTGACAGAGGAATGGACTGAGGCAGGAAATCCTTTAACCATAAAGTGGTATATTTACTGGGTAGTCTGTGGTGCATCACAAAGGAAATAAATAACATGTATCCAATCAAATTCATAATCAAATCATAACAATCATTCATTCATTATTAACATAATTAGGTGATTCAGCAATTCAGTTCATTAAGAGGTCAATAGGAATCATCCTTGAGTCATAATATTCATGAGAAGACTAATACAAATAATTAAATCAGTGATCGGTTATTCAATCTATAATCCCCATCAGTTTGATATCAGAATGGATCAGTTCAGCAAACAATGACGTTTCATATTTCACCCTTTCAAGTTTGTCTTCATGTGTACATGTAATTTCATTACATATTAACCATATATCGATGGCATGATTGACCTGTGATGATCTATCTGTAGGGCCGTGATCATTGACCATTTAGATTAAACAATAGGTCTGAAGCGTGCGCTCCAAACCGCGCGCTCTGCAGTAATAACTATAAACAATAACTGATGGCCCACTCTCCCGATCGCAACAGATAGTTCAGATGAAAAGGTAACAGATTCGGTGGACTTACGTGGATTCATGGATGCACTCACACAACACAGACTGTCCATCTTTGGAGTTCTGATGACGAACACATCGTACTGCGCAGCACATGGCAGGCACAGGACACACACACACACACGTGTCAGAGCTCTTAGGAAAGCAGTTTACCGACTTGGCGTCCACATGTGCAAATGTGTCAGTGTAACCAATGGGCAGATAATTGATCTAGCTTGCTCTCGTTAACACACACACACACACACACACACACACACCACTCCCCTGTGTGTTACGTAATCTACACTGATCTAGTCAACTCAATCTGTGAGCTTTGCTGTGTGTATGTGTATGGTACAGTAACTGAATAGCACTGAATGTGTTTGTAGGTACAGTAGATTTCACACTAATCTAGTGGAAGTAGCTCGCTGATATGAACCAGCTGTATTCCTGTGAGTGTAAATCACAGGGGAGGGGGCAGCTGAGGGGAGGACAGCTGGGCTGTATGGCCATTACTTGACTCGATATTATGGCCGGCAATAATTTGCATCATCACATAAGCTTCTACAGGTAGAGATTGGTTTTATAATCACTGATTAAAAAGATCCAGTCAGCTCTGAGCCTGTGTTATAATATGTAAAGACAGTTCGGTGATACAGAAAATCCTTTTGATGAGTGAGTGCGTATGTGTGTGTTAATCCGAGGCTGTGTTACTCACTATACCCGGCATCTCTGTTGGTTTGTTAGTGCGTGTTTGTCCACTGTAGGCTTAGCTCACGCTCAATCACTAATCTAACAACACACACACATAGACAGAGATCCACAGAGAAGGGAAGATAGAGGGATAGAGAGAAATACCTAAAAAGATTCTGCCAACCTGGTCCAGATATGTACAGCTTCAGCCAAGTCTAGCTAGTAGCTACTTTAGTGTATTAAATCAAACCCCTGTTTGCTCTGACTAGATTCCCTCTTCATCTCTTCTTCCTCCAACACGCCACTCTGCCTGAGGACTCTCGCTCTCTCGTCGATGGCTATAACTCTGTCCTCATTCCCAGAGTTCCTAGCCCAAACACCATGGATAACCCATATCCTACCCACCAACTCACCCAACTCAGGGCGAGTCCATGAATACGGTACACAGACAGACAGACAGAGACAGATACAGACAGACTGACAGACAGAGACAGACAGAACAGTTGATGTCACAGAGACAGGACAAAGAGAGAGGGAGAGAGAGAGAGACAGAACAATTGATCATGCAGAGACAGCGTAAAGAGAGAGGGAGAGAGAGAGACAGAACAGTTGATCTTGCAGAGACAGGATAAAGAGAGAGGGAGAGAGGCAGAACAGTTGATCTTGCAGAGACAGGATAAAGAGAGGGAGAGAGAAGCTTTAGAGCAACACCCCCAAAGTGAATAAATGCCTTTGAGCATCATTCATGCACAGAGACATCAGAGAGAGAGGAGAGAAGGGGAGAGGGAGAGAATGGGGAGCATAGAAAGAGATATCAGCGGCAAAGCTTGGATACGATTGGGGGGGAAGGGGTGAGACTCCTGTGGTTGCCCTGACAACAGAAGGGAATGACAGCTGCTAGGCTACCCCTCACCATAATGGCCAATGGAGCGTCTCAGAGACTAGGGACCCATAATTCAATACATTGAGGCCTTTCCTCTCCCTCCCACCCTCTCTCTCTCTACCCCTCTTCCTCCCACCCTCTCTCTACCCCTCTCCCTCCTTCGCCCTTCCTTTCTCTCACAGAGGTAAGACCGAGCTAATTTCAGTCATTTGTGGTGATTGGACAGTAGTATGAGGTATGTGGGCTCTCTGATTGAGGTGGTCAGATAAGGCAGGCTCATTGTAGACATTAATACTGTATGCATCCAGACTGAAACAGTGTCTGTGTAGCATGATGCCCTGGGAAACAACTGCAACATTAAATGAGAACTCAAGCGCTTGTTCCCTTAAGGATGGCTCATTTAATCACCTATTGTAGAACTATTGCCCTGATTGTTTTTATATTTGGTCTGAGAGGACAGTTTTTTTTGTTTTTTTATCAAATTTTATTTTTCTTTAAAACAACAACAATACTAACGTGGGCGTTCTGGTTAGTGGTTGCGCTCGCCCCCACCCGCCCCGAGATGCCGGCAAGGCCCCGCTCATAACCACCAGGAACAACACACATCTCTCACAGCATGAAACCAAAACACAAAACATAAATAGTGAAACACAAAACATCCAATAATCCCATCCCCACCCCTGATTGGAGGACCTTTTATACTGTACATTTGTGTATAAAATTATTCCAATCAATTCCACCTTCAGACAGCCACAGATCAACCCATCTCTCCCAGTAAATCACCATTCTACCATTTCCTCTTCTAATGCATCCCTCCATTCTCCCATGTTGTCTCACTAGGAACCTCCCCATCATTCTCCCATGGTGTCTCACTAGGAACCTCCCCATCATTCTCCCATGGTCTCTCACTAGGAACCTCCCCATCATTCTCCCATGGTGTCTCACTAGGAACCTCCCCATCATTCTCCCATGGTCTCTCACTAGGAATCTCCCCATCATTCTCCCATGTTGTCTCACTAGGAACCTCCCCATCATTCTCCCATGTTGTCTCACTAGGAACCTCCCCATCATTCTCCCATGTTGTCTCACCAGGAACCTCCCCATCATTCTCCCATGTTGTCTCACTAGGAACCTCCCCATCATTCTCCCATGGTCTCTCACTAGGAACCTCTCCATCATTCTCCCATGGTGTCTCACTAGGGACTTGAACCTCCCCATCATTCTCCCATGTTGTCTCACTAGGAACCTCCCCATCATTCTCCCACGGTCTCTCACTAGAAACCTCCCCATCATTCTCCCATGTTGTCTCACTAGGAACCTCCCCATCATTCTCCCACGGTCTCTCACTAGGAACCTCCCCATCATTCTCCCATGTTGTCTCACTAGGAACCTCCCCATCATTCTCCCATGTTGTCTCACTAGGAACCTCCCCATCATTCTCCCATGGTCTCTCACTAGGAACCTCCCCATCATTCTCCCACGGTCTCTCACTAGAAACCTCCCCATCATTCTCCCACGGTCTCTCACTAGAAACCTCCCCATCATTCTCCCATGGTGGCTCACTAGGAACCTCCCCATCATTCTCCCATGGTGGCTCACTAGGAACCTCCCCATCATTCTACCATGGTGTCTCACCAGGGACCTCCCCATCATTCTCCCATGGTGTCTCACTAGGAACCTCCCCATCATTCTCCCATGTTGTCTCACCAGGGACCTCCCCATCATTCTCCCATGTTGTCTCACTAGGAATCTCCCCATCATTCTTCCATGGTGTCTCACTAGGAATCTCCCCAGCATTATCCCATGGTGTCTCACTAGGAACCTCCCCATCATTATCACATGGTGTCTCACTAGGAACCTCCCCATCATTATCCCATGGTGTCTCACTAGGGACTTGAACCTCCCCACCTGCAACCTTTCTGCTGAAATTGCCCCATAAATGTACATTTTACCCAAGAGCACGATATTATTTCCTATTGACTGACAGCAGCACCCTGACATTATGGCATAACAACTATTCCTGGACCCGACTCCAAAAACAAGCCAACGATGGACAGTACCAAGAGAGATGCTCTACTAATTCTGTTTCCGCATGGCAGAGTCTGCACCGGTCTGACTGTTGAATACCCCATATACCGAGCATTCTGTTTGTAGCGAGAATTTAATATAATAGCTTAAATTGAAAAGAACTATCAGTTCATAATCCCGATGCCATGGTATTGGGACATCGGAAATCTGTTCCCAACTATCTTGAATTTTATGTGGCATAGTTGTCAACCCTCTTGACTGTGAAACTGATACATTTCACGATTTATATTAGCATTCTTAAGCCATTTAGGATTTTTTGATTAGTGGCAGACAAATTATACTGAACAAAAATATAAACGTAACATGTAAAGTGTTGGTCCCATGTTTCATGAGTAGAAGTTAAAGATCCCAGAAAATGGCCATACGCACAAAAAGCTAATTTCTCTCAAATGTTGTGCACAAATTTGTTTACATCCCTGTTAGTGAGCATTTCTCCACAACACAATGCCACAGATGTCTCAAGTTGAGGGAGAATGCAATTGGCATGCTGACTGTAGGAATGTCCATCAGAGCTGTTGCCAGAGAATTGAATGTTAATTTCTCTAAACATAAGCCGCCTCCCAATGGCATTTTAGAGAAATTGGCAGTACGTCCAACCGGCCTCACAACAGCAGACCACGTGTAACCACACCAGCCCAGGACCTCCACATCCAGCTTCTTCACCTGCGGGATCGTCTGAGACCAGCCACCTCGACAGCTGATGAAACTGAGGAGTATTTCTGTCTGTAAAAAAAAGCTTTTGTGGGGAAAAACTCATTATGATTGGCTGGGCCTGGCTCCCTGGTGGGTGGGCCTGGCTCCCAAGTGGATGGGCCTATCTTCCCTGGCCCACTCATGGCTGCACCCCTGCCCAGTCATGTAAAATCCATAAATTTGGGCCCAATTCGTTTATTTAAATTGACTTATTTCCTTATATGAACTGTAACTCAGTAAAAATTGTAGAAATTGTTGGATTTATATTTGTGTTCAGTATAATTAATTCCTTTCTCTTTTAAGTAATTTCCTCTTCCAGTTTTTGTGGCAGAGCTGTGATGAGTTGGTTATAATTTTGTATTGAGCAGACATCTCCATTCACCTGGATTCATTTGTTGTATGACATAATTCTACCGTCGTTGTTTACAATGTCATTCATAAACAGGGTACCTTCCTTAAACATTCTCTCCAAGAAAATTGGTTCATCCTCCATCAGTACATTGGAGTTTAGCCATATTATTTGCTGTAATATATATTCTGCCTCTTCTGGAGGATAAAATTAGAATTGTAGCCAACTCTGTATAACTTCATTTAAAAATAAAAGATACTTTAAACACGGTTCCATTGTCAATCCATCGGAAATTGAGTTTTAATCTGTATAACAGCACAGAGACCCCTTTTAAACATTGGATGTGCCTCTTTTAGCAGCTTACTGGAAAACCCTGTTTGGATTTAGATATTGTTTCCGTATAATAAAATCTTTAAGAGAGAAGTTTAATGCCTTGATATTTAATCATTGTAGCCATCCAAACTCATATTCATTATATAAATATACCGGTTTAACTTTAACTTGTTTTTCCATTCTAAATTAAATGAAATGTTTTGCTCATATAACTTGAAAAAGCATTATCCTGGAGTTGGTAGAGCCATGAATAGCTGTGTCAACTGTGATATCACTAGAGAATGAATCAGTGTAATTTCCCATAGACTGACAGGTGTTTCCCTTTCCACGGTTTCAAGGTCCTATCTGTTTTCTATCAAAATTGACAGTTGCAAGATCATTAAACTTTCCTGTAATGTATACCCCAAGCACATCAACAGCACCATCAAGTAATTGGGAGACCACATCGCAATTTATAAATTTGTGACTTTTAGAGACCCAATCCGTAATATAGTACACTTAGTAGTTGGGTTTTAAATCAGATAAACTGGAGACATTATCCAGGTCCTCAATAAGACTGTTCAGGGTTGAAGATTGAAACTTGAATCATCAGCATATGATACCTTTGTTTCTAATCCATTAATTTTTAACCCATTACTTTTATCATTGGATCTGATTTTTATAATTAACAATTCAATGGCCATAGCAAACAAGTATGGTGAAAGAGGGCAACCCTGTTTTACACCTCCTGACAACAAAAACATTTTCAGAGAAATAACCATTATTTATAATGTTACATAAAGGAATGTTATACATTACTTTTATACATTTTACAAGAGATTCTCTAAAGTTGAAATAATCCAGGCACTTAGAAATACATTCAAGTCATACTTTTATTGAAGGCTTTCTTAAAATCTGCTATAAAGATGATGCCTGGTTTCCCTGCATTCTGATAGTTTAAGTATTTCTAATAGCTGGCTGTTATCTCCAATATATCCTCAATCCATCGTTTTCTCACTTTTGGCACCATAGAAAAAGATACCAGAAAGTAGTCAATCCGACTAGCTTGATATTCCCTCTTTTCTGATGACCAAGCGGCCATTAACGCCTTTGGAATGTGCCATCAGCCACTTCTCTCTCCGATGCACTGGCCCCGGGGCCACAGTAAATTGCGCTCACAACACACTATTTAATGGCCTGTTACTACACTGCCAAAAACAGCTCAGCAACACACACACACAAACAAACACACAAACAAACACGCAAACACACTCGCTCACTCACACACATACATGCATACCACACACACACAACCCATCCGTACATTATTTTTATTCCTGTGTCTCGTTGGAATAAGACCTCAGGCAGTAAAAGTCCAGTCTGTACTTGAGTGGAGCAGGCTGGGAAAAACACAGCCTTAAGAAACTTACTCTGCCCAAGGGCAGACTTCCAGGGAGTTGTGAAAGGAAAAGACAACCCATCCCTTCTTCGCTCTTTCTACGAGTCTCCCTCTCTTTCTCAGCAAGGCAGGAAAACCTTCTCTAGTTAAACAGAGGAGAAAAGACAGAAACAGCATATTCTCCCCATAAACTTGATAGATTAGGCACACATGCGGCACTATACTACATATATATACACACTACATACATATACACACACACACTATGCAACACTTCACCATACACACACACTATGCAACACTTCACCACACACACACTATGCGACACTACACCACACACACACTATGCGACACTACACCATACACACACACACACACACACACACACACACAGGGTGGAGCTGACCTTTGTGTATTCAGTACTTAAGATGGAAAGACTAGCAAGGCACTAATGAATAAATAGCGAGGCACTAATTAATAAATAACATTCAACCTTAATAACACCCTCCATCGATCACAATGTCTGCATGTCTATCTCTCTGTCAGTTTGCCTGTTTGTCAGATTACAATTCTAGCATCTCTGTTGATGTAAAGGGTTTGAAAGCTTTCGCTCTCTGAAATCAATTTTTATTCAGTGAAATGTGCCAGCTTCAGTCAGTGTGTGTAGTTAAATATAAATGAGTGGGGATGGTGGCAGGGCAGAGAGGAGAGGGGCACCGTTTTTATATGACAGATGCCAAATGGACACACACTGACGAGTGCTGCTGGCTACAGCGTGTGTGTGTGTGTGTGTGTGTGTGTGTGTGTGTGTTGTCATCAGCACCAGTGATAACAACAACATATGGATTTGTCTTCCATAATGTAAATGCTATATGCGGATGTTAAATCTAGGCCACTTTCCTTCTAACTGCAAAACAACTATCCTGTAATGAAAATATGGGGCATGTGTAGTAGGGAGGGTGAAAAGAGTATGTTCTGTCTCTCAGCATCTCCTCTCCCTGCTCCGTAGTCTGTTCCAGCCAGGGTTATCCCGTCCCGGTTGACTCACGGACAAGCCGCCACTCACCAGCCACGCAAATTAACGTATGGATGGCTGGCGAGAGCCCCCAAACGCTCCTTTCCACTCCAGTAGCCGTTACCGACCAAGGGTTTCCACTGTCAGATAGAATATGTGGAATATGCCAGTGCCATCCCCCTGCCTTCCCCTTGACTCTCCCTCACAAAAGCTGCACCCTTTCCCCTATGCCTACCCTCTATAAGGGATATATAGCTGAATACCAGCTAGACCCCTGACTACATATACTTCTTTACATTTTCACACATTAATTGAGGGGGTGGTTTGTCGTATACTAGGATAAATAGCTCGATTTAGTTTTGCATAGCCTATCCCCTAAATGGGTCATGGTATGGGGATCAGCTATCAGTGTTGTTTGTTCTATAAGTATAACTCGTCACTGTATCTCACCCACGACATTACAGTTAAGAATGAACACAAACACCAGGGACAAAACAACTATACCGTGGCAAACTACAGAGTGGGAATGACCGTATAAAGCAAAGCGTTTAGGGGCCACGTCCACCACAAACATCTGGCTGCACATTTGCTCCCGACAAAACCGTTAAGGTAAAGGAACCGAATGAATAGAATCTACTTCGTAAATTTGTTCAACAGTTGTTGTGTTCATGGACGAGCACTTGACAGAGGTCGCACGCAAAGTTGTGTTTTGTGAAAAGAGCTGCTGTTGCAGTCAATGAAACACCTGCCCAGCAGTACAAATCCTTGACTAACCGGTTTATACCTGGCTGTCAAAACAACAGATACAAACACTGAGTGTATAAATAACACATTCAGTTAGACATGTGTTGGCTAGATACAAAACAAATCTAAAGCAATAAATGACCACAATTTACAAACAGCCTGTCTAACTATGGAATGATCTGAAATTATTCCTAAAGTAGATTCCTAAACATGTCCTGTTGCAATTAACTACAACGTCTCACATGATGTAATGGATACGGTGCACATAATTTCCAAATCAAGTCGCCCCAACACTTGGGACTGCGCTGCACGATGGAACGGTTCCGAACTCGACTCAGTCACGGATAAACTATAGCCCAAATACTTTGTTAGCTACGGTTAGTTGGGATAATTCGCATAGAGACAACTGGTTGTTGCTACTCTCGCTAACAACATAGATTATACATATTACCGATATTGTACACTACAACCGCCACGAAGAAGTGCTAGTATACTACCGAATATCAAACGTGACAAATGTTGGCTAGCTCTACAGACGCAGTCAGATACGTTACAGCAAGTCACTGTCATTCCGCAGACGATGTGACCAGGAAGGCATATTTACCATTTCGCCGCAGATGTTATATCTCTCTACTTCTGATAAACTTTTATCCACAGCGATATCGGCACTGGGCATAGTCCCGTAGTTTGGTCCGTGAATGTGGACTTGACGTTCCCCTACAAAAGCAAAGTTACAAACTGTCCATCGTGCTCACGTCGTCCCCTTCCGAGAGCTGTCACTCATCACTGTCACTCACAACGGTTGTGGGGTGATCAGTGTCTCCGGAGGTAATCTGCTTCCGAAGCACAGGACAGAGTGCGAAGCCACTAGACTCCTCCCACTACTCCAGGGGGGGTAAATTCATTTATATATTTAACCGACAAAATTATGATTAGCCAGAGTTGAGCTAGGTGAGAGTGTGTTGCCTATGTTGAAATGAACAACCATCCACGATTAGAAATATGAATATATAGTAAATAGCCTAGACATGGAGAGAAGGCATCAAATGTCATTCTCCCCATACATATGTTGCTGCCCATGGGACGACATAACATTTTACTAATGGCAAGTCGAATGAATATAGCACTAGATACGATGAAGTTCGGGTCATTTTCCACCGAGTGCGAAATGTCCATTTAGCACAGTCCAAGACACCGTGGCCGCGCCTCATGACCTCCTTGATAACTGATGTCATCAGCGCGCTGCACCTGTCTGTGACTGGCACATCTTTGTTTTTAGAGTATTGGTTCCGAAGTAATATCCTATTGGCGAGCCAACTGGTAAATGCAGAGGGTATTTTTTCTTAGTTATAAGGAATTCTTATAACTTTACAAGGTCCCTGTAACACCTAAAGATTTTGAAATTGTTTTAGATGCCATTTATTATTCATTATTATTCATTATTATTCAGGAACGCGTCAAGACCTGACCCTCAGAACCTACCTTCCATTAACCCTGTTGACCTGTTGACTTGAGATTTGTTTCTCTTCTGGTCCATTCAGCAACAGAGCGATACGAACCTTGTTTCAGCAGAATGTTGTATTATGTCATGCCTTATTGGAACGGTTTTATTGATAATATCTGTGGGGGAAAAGGTTGGATGTCGCCACACACATACCTACTTGTTAACAAAATTAAGGACAATATTCATAAATATTATCCTGCCAACTTCTATATGAAGAAGTTTTAAAAAAAAACATCAACTCAAATTGTACCTTTTGTAATGACCACCCAGAAACGGTGTTGCATCTTTTTTTGCCAATGTATTCAGGTAAGGAATCTGTGGCAAGACATCAGTAGATTTATAATTGAACACATTTATGAAGATTTTACACTATTGTGGATAGATGTACTGCTTGGATTCTTTACCTATGATAGAAATAAGTTGAACAATTTTATGTAATTAATTGAATTATTCTTTTTGCCAAATTTCATAGTCACAAATGTAAATTTACAAACAAAACACCACATTTCTTACCTTAAAAAAATGAATTGAACTGTATTTTATGACAATTAAATACTCTACTAACAAAAAAGCTGTTAGAATTATAAGTGTATGTATGTTTCTTAAGGTCCTTGTGTAATGTGATATTGTACACCCTAGCCCCGCCCCCTAGCCCCGCCCCCTAGCCCCCTTTGTATATTATTTATATATACTTGTGTTCCGCCATGTAAAAAAAATGTAAATAACAAGACTGCCGCATCTTTCCACAGAAGCCTCAACAGCGCCCCATGTAGGTGCTTCACTGCATGCATGTGTGCTACGGAGATCGGCTTGGTAAAACAGCTGATCAAAATAAAGCATTTCTACAGCGAGGTAGCCTTGGCCTAAGCATGTCACCCTTTGGAAGAGGTAGTGGATATCCCACCCTTGTCTCCAAGGATAAAGGTCCACATAAATAATTCAATAAGGATATCTCTTTTATTGTGTCATCTATTTTTAAAGACACAGTTGGCAGCCCACAGTACTGCTGGCTAGCAGATGAGTCCAGTAGCTGTGTCACGTGACCCAGGCCCAGGAGGTTGTTGTTATTTTACTGTCCATAAACGGAACAGGACATTTAATCCTCAGCTTATTCATATGCAGTCTCCCACCTTTCAGACCCCCACGTCGCCTTCACAAGGTAAACCAGCTATAACATTCCTGATCAGTAAACAAACACACACATACAGTTGAAGTCGGAAGTTTACATACACTTTCGCCAAATACATTTAAACTCAGTTTTTCACAATTCCTAATCATAGTAAAAATTCCCTGTCTTAGGTAAGTTAGGATCACCACTTTATTTTAAGAATGTGAAATGTCAGAATAATAGTAGAGAGAATTATTTGTTTCAGCTTTTATTTCTTTCATCACATTCCCAGTGAGTCAGAAGTTTACATACACTCAATTAGTATTTGCTAACATTGCCTTTAAATTGTTTAAGTTTAGTCAAACGTTTCGGGTAGCCTTCCACAAGCTTCCCACAATAAGTTGGGTTAATTTTGGCCCATTCCTCCTGACATAGCTGGTGTAACTGAGTCAGGTTTGTGTGCCTCCTTGCTAGCACATGCTTTTTCAGTTCTACCCACACATTTTCTATAGGATTGAGGTCAGGGCTTTGTGATGGCCACTCCAATACCTTGACTTTGTTGTCCTTAAGCTATTTTTCCACAACTTTGGAAGTATGCTTGGGGTCATTGTCCATTTGGAAGACCCATTTGTGACCAAACTTTAACTTCCTGACTGATGTCTTGAGATGTTGCTTCACTATATCCACATAATTTTCCTTCCTCGTGATGCCATCCAGTTTGTGAAGTGCACCAGTCCCTCCTGCAGCAAAGCTCCTCTGGTGGCCAATAGAAAGAGAGAGTCACACAGCCGTTAATGGCCATAACGACCGGGCCGGTGACAGGTAGACGTTCCAAGACTGAATGAATCAGCTTGGAGGGAGAGAACATCACCTGGCGCAGAGGGCACGGTGAGCGGCACAGAGGGCACGGTGGGTGGCACAGAGGGCATGGTGGGCGGCACAGAGGGCACCGTGAGCGGCACAGAGAGGGTTGGCATGAGTGTCAAGATGGGATCAGATTGAATCTGGCTCTGGAGTAATTCATCCATTAGATACGGAGTCAATTGGAGAAGGGAGAATATGTTGATACATTTGGTGGGGGTGAATCATTAATAAGTTATTTACATGTTGCGTGTCAGAAATACTGCAGCCAGAGACAGTACAATTCCATCAGGAGAGAAGTCATCATGTCTTCTTTACCTTCTCACTCTCAACACAGGCTGAAAACAGCCCCTAGCCTGGCCCCACCTAGCCCCTTCACTGTTGGCAGATCTGAAGAAACCAGGTAAGCAACAAGTCCTCAAATGGGTTTATGGGAGCTTCAACCATATTGCTTCCATCTTTTTCCGTACTATAAACACAAAATAGACTTCTTGAGGCGGCAGGTATCCTAGCGACTAGTTAGAATCCGAGAGCCGACGAGGTAAAAAATCAGTCGATGTGTCCTTGAGCAAGGCACGTAACCCTAATTGCTCCAGGGTCACTGGCAGACCCTGGCCATGACCCCACTCTCCGAGGGTTTCCCAGGGGGAGTTAGGATATGCAAAAAACACATTTCCAATTCACACACGCGTATAATAAACACTTGTACATGAAATAGGACAAATATAAGCCCCCACCAAATTATTATTATTAGTAGTATTATAAATAAGGTCAGAGAGGTAGAGGGTACAGGGAATGGGGACAGATCTCGCTGCTTTGCTCAGACCATTTAACTAATCCACTTCTATCCCATCATCACCTATGTAGGCCTGTTGATTAGTTCAAATGTGTTTGATTTATAATGAGGAATGGAATGTTCATTTGGTCTAAATTGGTGTTTGGCTGCATTGATTTGGCTTGGAGCACCATGTGTGCCCAGGGGGAACAGCTTTAGAACAAACACGGATGCACGCATGCACCGATGCATGCTGCATGCTGCACACACACACACACACACACACACACACACACACACAGTCTGCTCATATAACTCACAATGATCAGAGCACTAATCAGAAGTTCTCCAGACATGGAACTCTAATACAGCTTTTACGCTGGTCTCAATTGCAAAACCAAGTCACTGTTTAGTTCCTTGCGCCGCTCTCTCTCTCCCTCTCCTTTTCTGCTGCTTTCTTAATTAATCAGACAGAAGTCTCATCCCTCTGAGAGCTGAACTACCTGCAGTGTGTTCGCTCTTTATAAATACACACTCTCTCCTTTGCCGCAACATCTTATCTAAATGGCACTAGTGGTCTCGCTTGATAGTCCATTTATTTTGAGTTGATAATCCAATTACTCTGAAAGATAAGATTGTCCAGTTTGTTAATATTGACTTTGCATAGAGAGACCGTGGGCTATAGTTCATCTGGTGTGTGCGCGTACGAGTGGTGTTTATCGCAAAGACTGCCATTGTTCCATTTCCCCCTGACGTTGTGTTCGTTCTACACTTCCTGTGCCACTTCCTGTCTCTGTCCCAGACGTCACCCCAATCTGACCTCTACCTTCCCACATGGTTCCTGAACAGAACATTTAGGTAGAGTTATGGAATGTTGATGTAGAGATCTGGAATGTTTTAATGGGATCCTAATGAAGCCTCTACAAGAATCATATTGGCTCGTAACTGACCTCAAAGCTGCCCTCTGTGTTTGTGCGTGGGTGATTGTGTGATAATCTTACGAAGAACAAGGAAATCGAAACGAACAGACGATTCCCCCTGGTAAGGCATTGGAACAGACTGCTCTGAGGAACTCTGGCCCTTCTCCTTCCTGTGTGACTCAGAGAGACGCCAGGGCCAGATTAGGTCACACACTGTCTGGGTCTCAGTCACACACACACACACCCACACACAGTGCATTGCTGCTCCTCTAGCAGTGTTAAGGCCTATCTGTCCAGACTGGTGATGTGCTGAGCGTAATCGGATTAGGAGAACAGATATGCACATATGGGAACACAAAGTGTGAATCTGTATTCTCTGTTTCAGTCCTGTTTTTACCCGTGTGTGTATGGAGCATGTGTGACAGACAGTCTGTGTGACATCTTCCCTAATCTCGACGCAGCAACGCGGGTACTCTGAAAAGATTCAGTATACTGAGACAGAGTGAACACACGCACACGCTCAGGCACACGCACACGCACACACACACACACACACACACACACACACACACACACACACACGGTCCTTGTCTCTATGTAATTGGGATAGTGTGGTTGAAGTAGTTTGTGATGACCAAATCCACTCTCTCTCTCTCTGTCTCTCTCTCACATTCTCAATTCAATTTAATTTAACGGCTATATTGGCATGGGAAACATATGTTTATGTTTAGATAATAAACAAAAGTGAAATAAACAATACAAAAATGAACTGTAAACATTACACTCTGTCTCTCTCTTTCATACTGCTTCCTTTCCACTGCTATCTGATACGAGCTGCTGATTTTAGACTCACACACACACACACACACACACACACACACACACACACACACACACACACACACACACACACACACACACACACACACACACACACACACACTCACACACACACACACACACACACACACACACACACACACACACACACACACACACACACACACACACACACACACAGCCACTGTTTCTATGGATGGGTTTCTCTGACAAACCAATCAGTCTCGCCGGCCTCATACCTCAGCCATGTGTGATAACAGAGGCTACTTTCTGACTGCCAGACATTATTAAACGCACTCAGAGGGCAGGCTGGGAACGAATCAACACTGGGTTGCTAAAATTACATAAGTCATAACAGAACTGTACTAAACTTGAATGGCAGGCGGGGACCAGCATGGAGAGGCTGTAGAGAGGAGAAGGCAGGGAGTGGAATAGACAGCAACTACCTCCTCTCTCTCCTTACCCTTCTCTTGTCCTCTCTCTCTCTCTCCCTCCTTTCCCCTTGGACCCCCTCCCCCAAACAGCTTTCCTTTTCAGCCAGACATCACACTATTGAGAAAGACTTACTGCCCCCCCTTGCCCCCAACAAAACACCCCTCCTTGCCCCCTGTCCTCCTCCTCCCCTCCTCCTATTCTGTTCTATTCAGACCTTCAGACCAAGAGTGAAATGGTGGACCAAGAGACCCATCCACAAGCCACTAATCCCTCCCATCTCCACGGTCTCTTTTGTCCCAGCACAGCTGGCAGAAAATGGGGCATATGAATACAGGGCTAGGGGGAGTGACTGGTAGAGGTGGGTGGTGGTAGGAGGGGGACGGTAATATTCAACCTCAGCTGTAAATCTGACTGGACTGTGTGGCAGAATATCATTAAAGAGAGAAAGAGGGTCTTACCAGCGTATATACCTGATTATACACAGATACAACCGCCAGATAAAGAGAGAGAATAATACCAATTGTTTGTATATTCATTTAACTTTTATTTAACTAGGCGAGTCAGTTAAGAACAATCATGGCCGGTTGTGATACAGCCTGGAATCGAACCAGGGTGTCTGTAGTGATGCCTCTAGCACTGAGATGCAGTGCCTTAGACTGCTACAGATACAAGGCAGAGAGAGAGAGGAGAGTAAGGAGAGAGAGGGGGAGAGACAGAGACAGAGATAAAGAGAGAGACATAGAGAGAGAGAGGAAGAGAGAGAGAGACAGAAAGAGAGACAGACACAGAGAGAGACAGAGAGAGAGAGGGGGGGGGAGACAGAGAGGTGGGGAGACAGAGAGAGAGGAAGAGAGAGAGAGGGGGGAGAGAGGAAGAGAGAGCGGGGAGAGAGAGAGAGAGAGAGAGAGAGAGAGAGGGGGGAGAGAGACAGAGACAGAGAGAGAGAGAAAGAGAGAGAGACAGAGACAGAGAGAGAGACAGAGAGAGAGACAGAGAGAGAGGAAGAGAGAGAGGTGAGAGAGAGAGAGAGAGACAGAGAGAGGAAGAGAGAGAGGGGGGAGAGAGGAAGAGAGAGAGGTGAGAGAGAGAGAGAGAGACAGAGAGAGAGCGAGGAAGAGACAACAGAGACAGAGACAGAGAGAGAGAGAGAGAGGGGGGGATAGAGAGAGACAGAGAGAGAGAGACAGAGAGAGAGACAGAGAGAGAGAGACAGAGAGAGAGACAAAGAGAGAGGAAGAGAGAGAGGGGGGGAGAGAGGAAGAGAGAGAGGTGAGAGAGAGAGAGAGACAGAGAGAGCGAGGAAGAGACAACAGAGACAGAGAGAGACAGAGAGAGAGAGAGAGAGAGAGAGGGGGGGGGATAGAGACAGCGAGGAAGAGAGAGGATAAGAGTGAAAACAACATAGTAGAGTTCATAGAAAGACAGGGCAATTGACCGTTACCATTAAGAACGCAAACACTCAACCTAATTGTGTTAACTATGGTGACCTCTGATCTATGGTTTCCTATAGGCCACTGAGGCTCCAGCAGCTTCTAGAAAGAGATTTGATATGTCATTCCCTTAGTGGGGGTCCAAAGTGATGCAGGGCACACCCTTTCATGTATACCTATGAGTAGAAAACACACACACGCTCTGACACACACACACATATAACTCTCCCACACACTCACTAGACGTGAGTGAATATCAAGCCGGTGGCATTCTGACCTAACTAGTCTTTTTTAGTGTTAGAAGGTCTATTCTGAGTGTGTTTATTGACCGATGGGGAACTGTGAGAGGATAAAGAGTTGGCAGACAGGGCTGTGGTGTTAGAGAGAGAGAGCGAGAGAGAGAGAGAGAGGAGAGAGAGAGGAGAGAGAGAGAGGAGAGAGAGAGCGAGAGAGGAGAGAGATAGAGAGAGAGAGATAGAGGGGCAGGAGAGAGAGAGAGAAGAGAGATAGAGAGAGAGAGAGATAGAGGGGCAGGAGAGAGAGAGAGAAGAGAGATAGAGAGAGAGATGAGGGAGAGAGAGAGAGAGAGCAGAGCCACTGTCAGATGGAGATGGATTGATAATAACAGACTGATGCATCCTGCCTGTCAGCGAGCGAAAGCACCCAGCTGTGAATAACACGCGTAATCACACGAGGCGAGGGAAAGAAAGGAGGCACTTTTTTAGTTTCATTTCACACAAATGATGAGTCTGTTCTTCTCTCGCTCTCTCTTCCCCTCTCTCTCTCTCTCCTCTCTCTCTCTCTCTTCCCCTCTCTCTCTCTCTTCCCCTCTCTCTCTCTCTTCCCCTCTCTCTCTCTCTCCTCTCTCTTACACCACAGCCCTGTCTGCCAACTCTTTATCCTGGTTATTAGAGTCTTCTTTGATTTGGCACTAAAACAGACCTCCCACAGGAATATGAGAGGTTGTTCCAAATACAACTCTCTTTTCTGTTGACATAATGGGAGGAGGAGGGGAATTAATGGGTGGAAAGTATCACCCTGAGACAATTAAATGAAAGTAGCTAATGTTGTTGCTGAATTGCAAGATTAGAGGAGGTTTATTGGGATGAAGTGTTTTCATTCAGTTTCACGTAATTAGTTTCATAAATTTGTAAATTCGCTTTATACACTCACCACACACAGCCAATTTCAACACAATTAGGCTGTCAGCCAGCATGCCCCCACATGCACACACACACACCCTAGCACACTCTCTCATACGACCGTAAAGGTTTTCAGCGTACAGATCAGTGATCATAGAGACACGTCAAACCCAGAACTACCCATTGTAACAATCACCTACTCTGTCTGAAATGAGTGTGTACTGTGTTGTCTGTCTGACTGTCTGTCTGTCTGTCTGTCTGTCTGTCTCTGTCTGTCTCTGTCTGTCTGTCTGTCTGTCTGTCTGTCTGTCTGTCTGTCTGTCTGTCTGTCTGTCTGTCTGTCTGTCTCTGTCTGTCTCTGTCTGTCTGTCTGTCTGTCTGTCTGTCTGTCTGTCTGTCTCTGTCTGTCTCTGTCTGTCTGTCTGTCTGTCTGTCTGTCTGTCTGTGTCTGTCTGTCTGTCTGTCTGTCTGTCTGTCTGTCTGTCTGTCTGTCTGTCTGTCTGTCTGTCTCTGTCTGTCTCTGTCTGTCTCTGTCTGTCTGTCTGTCTGTCTCTGTCTGTCTCTGTCTGTCTCTGTCTGTCTGTCTCTGTCTGTCTGTCTGTCTGTCTGTCTGTCTCTGTCTGTCTCTGTCTGTCTGT